>NW_017672117.1:51836-73652 GCF_001879085.1 Nicotiana attenuata
CCTTAACTTTGAACATGGAATTAAAAGTTAAGGACTGCCAGTCCTTAACATTTGAACTTGGAATTAAAATTTAAGGACTGCCTGTCCTTAACTTTTGAACATGGAATTAAAAGTTAAGGACTGCCAGTCCTTAACTTTTGAACTTGGAATTAAAACATAAGGACTGTCTGTCCTTAACTTTTGAGCCAGACATTAAAACTTAAGGACTACCAGTCCTTAACATGTAAACCTGGATTTAAAAGTTAAGGACTGTCTGTCCTAAACTATTTAACCTGCAAGTCAAAACATAAGGACCGCCTGTCCTTAACATTTAAACTTGGAATTAAAAGTTAAGGACTGCCTGTCCTAAACTTTTTAACCTGCAAGTCAAAAATTAAGGACTTATGTCCTTAACTTTTCAATCTATAATTCAAATTTAAGGACTTCCTGTCCTTAACTTTTTCAATTTGAAACTCAAACTTCAGGACTTAGTATACAGAAGAACAGCAACAAAGTGAAGGACATTGTGTCATTAAGTTTTTCAATTCAATTTTGCAAAATGAGGACAGTATAATCAAAGTTAAGGACATTGTGCCCTTAATTTTTGAATTCAATTTCCAAAATGAAGACACTATGTCCTTAATATTATGTGCTCAACTTTTATAGAATTATCATAGGAGGCGATGTCCTTAAGTTTATCAATCCAGAAATTCAAAAAAAAAAAATCAAATTCTTATCTATTATATAATCAAATCAATACAAATCGGAAAAAGTATAACTATATTGAAGTAAAAATCGATAGAAACACATGAAAGTATAACTTACTGTTTATCTATGTCGATTTTTTGGATGAGAATTTTGAATTTTTCGTCCAGTCGCTGCTGCTGCTGCGATCGCCGGCTGTTGCTGCTGCTTTTGGTTTTCGTCGAGTGTGTTATAATAGCGTAGGTATAACTTATACCAGAAGGGTATTTTCGTCCAATCAGGTATAAGTTTATTAAAGTAGTGGCTAAAGCCTAAATACATTGAAAACAGTGGCTTTAAAATAAAAGCAGCTGCTTTTAGTGGCTATTTGTGCACTTCGCCCGCAAAGTTCGACATATCTAATGGATATTTTTTGTAAATCACTCATGACTTCACTCATTTCAGTAGCAATCGTTCCGCCTAGGGGTGCTTATCGGGCGGACCGGGCGAATATTTACGTTAACGATTTGGTTTTGTTGGTTATCGGTTTATTAATATAGTAATCCACTAGCCATCCAAAACGACATCGGGCGGATTGGTGTCAGATTTGCAATTATCGGGTGGTTTATCAGGTAAATCAAATAGACAATAAAAAAGAAATTGAGAATTAGAGATAAGAGAAATTTTGGAGTAAAGCATTACATCTGCTCGGTGCTCGCATCTCTCTAGTCGAGCATTTATATAATTCAATTGGTTTTAGCAATGCCACTAATAACAATTTTGTGTACGGAGAGTGAGATATAGGCTTCTCAATCTCAATAGACAATTCGTGTAAAATAAAGCTCTTTTTTTCTCTTAGATGGCAATGATGATCAACATCTTTTGTTGATCATATAGTTCATGATTATGGCTTAAGCATATTCACTCTACATCTGTTACTTACCAGATCATGACAGCAAACAAAATGATGACGTACAATAGTAACACAATATACAAATCTTGTTCTATGAAGGCTTAGGCTAAATCACCACCACTCTGTTGCTCAAAATTGATGATATCGGTAGTCTGATTAAGAAGAATAATCATATCCTTATGTGATATCCAAAGTCTACTCTCCATCATGATTTAAATACTATTTCCATAGGAAAATCAAATAAATTCAAAATCATACATCAAGGTCTACATTTGTTACTTACCATCAAATCGAATCATACATCAAATATTACTGTATATACTCATGGGTAAAAGTGTAAATATATAAAAAAGATTAACGGGTTGACAATTTATCCAATATGGAAATTTGAGTAATTCTCCCCCAAACCGTTAAGCCGTTAATGATAAAATAATATATTCACGAACCATTATCCCGATAACTCGATGCCAATAGCCAATAAACCGTTTTTGCCGCTCGATTAACGATTACGATTCGATTTTGGACCGCCATAATTTTCACATAGCCAAAATTTGCTTTGATACCACTATTACAATCAATAAAACAGTAAAGAAAAGCAATGCAATAGTAGAAAGGTGAAGAAGAAGCTGCGGCTAAAAGATAAAGGAAAATTAGGGCAAAAGATAAAGTGTTTCAACTAATATCTGATAAGTGAGAATAATTAATAATATATAAGGTGTAATGGATAAAATAGTGACCTATGAGGAATATTCGACCAACTCTGCTAACATATACTACCTGGTCTGAACTTCTTATATAACAGACAAGAGAAATTAAGGGTGCAATGTGTAGTTAAAGAAAACTGTAACTAAAAAATAAGTGGACTTAAGTTTCTATCCACAGAACTTCACCCAGCTCGATTTCTAACTAACTTAACTACCAGGTCCCCTCTTTTAAGCTCAACGTACAACTTGCTGTTGTCACTTTGTAGTCCATGAAACTGGTGTGACAACCCAAACGCTTTCTTCCTTTCTTTGTTTCTTCGGCAATGAAATTGGATTTTCTTAAAATCATTTTGGAAAATAAAATGCTTTCTTCTGCTTGTGTTCTTTTTAAAAAAGAAGTTGGGGATTTTTTCCACCTTTCTTTGCTTTAATTTTCTCCTCAAATCTCGTTTGTCTTAGTTGAAATTAGGAACTTGGAGTCAGCTTTTATATTTCCCGGAAGATTAAAACTGGAATGTTTTCAAATAATTTTCTCTAAATTTGTTTTGGAAATCCTTTTCTTATGCATTTACTGGAAAAGAGTTTGATTTTTGAATCCCTTTTTCTTCATTGTTTCTTCCTGTTGAAATTGGGAAGTAACATTACCAGATTTTACTCTTCTTAAAATGGGAACTGGAAAATAGTGAGACTATTATGTCTGAAGGTTGTCTCCAAGATTTTTTTTCTCTTGCTTGAAAAGAGTTCTCTTTTTCTCTGAAATTGTTTTGGAAGAAATTTAACGTCCAGCCATGGAGGAAGCCAAATTTGGGAAGAAGTCAATGTTATATATATTTCTAAGAGTAGCCATGTCAGCTAAAATATATTTTTTGTTATGAAAGCATTAGATTATGGTGGATGTCCATAACTCCTATAACACCCACTACTCTTATCCATTATCTCCATAACTCTCACTACTCCAATACTTATGGTTGTAACTCTCATACCTCCATGATCTCCCCCATGATCTTCCTCCATGATCTCAAAAGCTTAATGACATATTTATGGAATTCTTTTGGTATACCTCTATGTAGTACTATAAATGGAGGATGAGAAGTCATTTTGTAACACACTTGAATATATGCAAGAAATAAGAATCTCTTCTCTCTTGCTCCCTACATTCTTGTCTATTTTCTTGTTTTATATTATTACTTTGAGCTAAGTTTCGTAACACGTTATCAGCACGAGTCTCTATCCAATTGAGTTACTACATCTACAAAATTGTCTTACATCAGAAAAAGTATATGTCTGTTGTGCCTGATATTCCTCTGGAAGAGATTAGTTTTTCTTTTCTATTTAGCAATTTCAAATAATGGTATGAAATATAATAGAAGGAATAACAAGGTTGAGGAGACTAGTACATCGTGAAAAGGCATATAATGCTAAGATACGTTTTCTAATTTTTTTTTTATTAATTTATTTTCTTGTTAGTTTTTCTCAAAGGTTCTTTATTTGTCATGAAAGTTTCCAATACTAAGTATTATTTTGTAAAGTTGAAAATACTTAGATGTAAACTAATTACTACTTCATATTTTTCTTTCTAATATTTATTGTAAGTTTAGTCTAATCTCTTTCACCTAATGTTCAGGTTAGATCTTATATAAGAGTCAGAAGCATATAATGATGCAACCAACTGTTACATACTAAGCCAGAGACCAAAGATGTACATAAATTAAGGAGCTACGCCAGCTTTTGCAAAGTGATTTGAAGAAGTTTGATTCCTTTGTTACCAGTAAACAGATACTTATTGTTATGACTTGTGTAACACATATATGAGTTTATTTTTATTACTATTAAAAGTAGTATACCGTGAAAGGCTCAAGGGTGAGTCTACTTTGGCATATTATGCCATTAATTGAGTGCAAGACGGTGGGTTCAAGTCCCAACGCACTATGTTGATGAAAAGACATTGGATTCGAGTTCCAACGCAGTATGGCCTAACATGCCTTTATATGGGTAAGGCATTTGGTTTGAATCCCAATGCACCATATTGATGATATAATGATGACTAAAGAAATATAATGTTATTTCATGAAAAAGAATAAAGTTTGTCCCACTTGATTTGCTCCATTCTTGAAGTGAATGTGATAACGGTGCATAATAAGTCTAAATGAAGACAAGTGGTTGACCGATACATGGCCGTGCCAAAGATCAAAATAATAATAGTCATCATTATGGTAATTGTAAAAAGGAGAACAATAAGGGTTCTCAAAATTATCCTTCAAAGGTGAAGGAATATGTATCAATGTGGTATGTTAATACGAGACACGCCCATATGACTTGTGACTTGAAGAGAATGTGACTTGTGATATGCATTGTAAATGCAAACTCATTCTTGAAAGTGAATATGAAAATATATATGTGATTCAAATTATGCATAAGAATGTGCTTATGCAAGATTGGATAAATACCACAACTCACCTTTAAGGGAGGTTTGAGAGAGATAAAGATATTGAATATTACAATGTGGTTACATAAATTATGATATGATTTTCTCCGTGAAGGAGACATTCACCATATGGATGGTGTGACAAAATATCTTGTAGTACAAAATCAATTAAGAGCTTTGGAAGAGCTAATTTGTTACTACCTGGATGAATAAAATTGTTCATGACATTGATATTATAATAATTCTCAAAAGAACTTTTTGAGTTTCAAATGTATTAGCCAAGTGGTTGGCATATTGAGACTATAATTGAAAGGAAGATCGATTATCTTCATATTACTATAATCATACCGGGTAAATATGAAAGGTTACCCGATTTTTCTTCTATTTGTACTACAAATGTATAAGCATGATGATAGAATCACATGCCATAAGTAAACTAGAGGTTTATTGAAACAAATATTAGTTGGCATGACCGGTTGGCCATCCCGGTTCAATTATGATGCGAAAATTAATTGAGAATTCACATTGGTATATATTGAAGAAATAGAAGATTCTTCAAGAATTCTCTTGTGCTGCTTATTCTCATGATATACCAGTCAAGGTTGGGATTGAATCCCTTAAAATCTGGAACGAATAAAAGGTGATATATATGGGCCCAGTCACCTGCCATGTGGATCGTTTACTATTATATGATTTTAAAAGATGCATTTATTGTATGGTCACATGTGTGTTTGTTGTCAACTTGCAGTTCTGCTTTTGCAAGGTTGCTTGCTCAAGTTATTAGAGCACAGTTCCAGAATATAAATTATGATAATTTATTTTGATAATGTTGGTTTAAATCAAAGTTGGTTTAGCAGAAATTGTATGCCTCCAATTAAGCTAAACCATTGGTTATGAGAATAAAACTTCCAAGTCGAAATTTGGTATGAGGTATATTACTTAATATACAACAGTACTTGTACGCATCTAGCCAACAAGTTATGATAAATTCTCCCTATCACAATTGGTTCAAGGTCAGGAACCAAATAATTTCTATATAGAAATATGGATGTGCGATATGATATAATTATCCCACTACAATGCACAATGATTGGTCCCCAAAGAAGGTTGGCGATATGTGTTGGTGATCCCAACATTTGGGGGAGAAAATGAGCAGCTGAAAAAAAGTGATACATGGAATGAATTATTATGAGTACACTTAGATCCTCGTACAAGAAAATATGAACTTGAAGTTCAAGTGATAGTTCATTTGCAAAATTATGCCAGGCGCATTTGCTGACCCAAAGTTAAATGTCATATTCCAGCTGCTAATGCTCCAAATGGAATAAAGTTCATGATAGAGAGTGTCTATGGCACGCATCAAGCGTAATAGACTAATCGGTTCCAAATATAAAATTCCTTGAAGAAGGAGAGGAGCAAGTGTTCAGATGGTCATAATAAGGAGGCAAGTGCTTTATAAGAGCACCATGACATAACATTTTATAAGACCTCATGGGAGAGGCTCAGGTACCTGAAAATAATGAGATATTGATAAGTTATGTCTTTATTGTGCAATGATGGAACCGATGTAAAATGATCATCGATGATATTGTTGATATAATGCAGCGCTCAATATTTTTAATATTGACGAGGATCTTGAACTCAAATCTGTCATGAAATTTAGACAGATAAATGATTGGTCAATGAAAAATACGCAATTAAGATTGACTTCACTTGAAAAACGTGAAGTTTTGGACTGATAGTCCCAACACCTGAAAGTATAAAGTCAGTGGGGTGACACAAGATTTTATGTAAATGTCCTAGCATTAATTATATGGAAACATGTTCCCTTGTGGTGGGTACAATTGCTTTCAGATTTTAGCATGGCAATACCTGATAAATTTGATATGCGTATATAAAAATCATTGAAAGATTTAAACTGTTCTAAAGCATATTAAGGTTCCCAAGAAATTTATTAAATAAAGTTTCAGCAAATCCTTATGTGGAATAGAGCAAGCATGGCGTGCATGATTTATTTTCGTGTCTGTTGCAATTGGTGCACTATGTATCTTGCTAGAACCATGAGTATAACAATATGCTAGCGAGATCTAGTTTTATCCTATATGAAGATATTGGAATACTATTAGTACTATACTGCAAAAGGAATCCTTTATATAGACTTGTTTATTCTAACACATATTGTCAAAGTTTTGTTGGTTATGCAAATGCAGGCATTTTTGAAGTCCGTTCTTCAAACAATCTATTTGTATGTGAGGGAATTGCCATATTATCATTTCACAAGGTTGTCAATTGTTGATGATTATTAAAGTTATGTCAATATACTAGCAACTAATGAAGCAAGTGACTCAACACACTACAGATGTGTGACTTTTCTTTGAAGAGAAGATTCCACTAATAGTGAAGATACTGATGTTTGCTTATCTCGATTGAAAGAAGGATATATTGAAGGAGACAGAATAAATCCTATATTTCATCAAAGTTCTTTGTCAGACACAATCTTCAACAGAATGATGAAATAGATGTTCAACAAATTTATTCAAGTGATAATTTAGCGGAATAATTCACCAAGGCATTGTCGATCTCAAGATTAGAGAAGTTGTTATACAAGATTGGAATTTGTCGTCTACGAGAGATAAAGTGATGTTTTCATCAGGGGGAGGCATATACGCGCTGTACTCTTTTTTCCTTAGCTAAGGTTTTATCCCATTGGGTTTTCTTGGCAAGGTTTTTAATGAGGCAGCAAGTAATGCGTATTACAAGATATGTGTACTCTTTTTCCTTCACTAAGATTTTTTTCCACAGGGTTTTTTCTTAGTAAGGTTTTAACGAGGCACATTATCTATGGACATCCAAGGGGGAGTGTTATGAAACATTAGATTATGGTGGATGTCCATAACTCCTATAACACCCACTACTCTTATCCATTATCTCCATAACTCCCACTACTCCAATACTTATGGTTGTAACTCTCATACCTCCATGATCTCCCCCATGATCTTCCTCCATGATCTCAAAAGCTTAATGACATATTTATGGAATTCTTTTGGTATACCTCTATGTAGTACTATAAATAGAGGATGAGAAGTCATTTTGTAACACACTTGAATATATGCAAGAAATAAGAATCTCTTCTCTCTTGCTCCCTACATTCTTGTCTATTTTCTTGTTTTATANNCAAACGTCCCCAGTATAATCCCACAAGTGGGGCCTGGGGAGGGTAATATGTACGCAGACCTTACCCCTACCCCGAGGGCCAGAGAGGCTGTTTCCAGGAGACCCTCGGCTCAAGAAAGCAACAAGAAACGATATATTAGTACTATCAATAGACTCATAATAAAATAACATAAAATAACATAACATAAAATATCATAAAATAACAAAATAACAGCAATATAGGAAATACGAAAAAGATGGAAGCTATAATAATAACCAGCAGATAAAGCCCTGCATCAGTAGTTGACCAGTAGCATCCTAAGACTAACTCCTAACTGGCTAGTCTCACTCTAGTGCGCTGTAGAAATATTCACAGCTTCCCCCTACTCTACAACCTTAATGCTCGACCTCCACAATTCCCTATCAAGGGCCATGTCCTCAGTAATCCTAAGTCGCGCCATATCCTGCCTGATCACCTCTCCCCAATACTTCTTAGGTCTCCCTCTACCTCTCCTCGTGCCCACCACAACCAGTCGCTCACACCTCCTCGCTGGTGCATCAATGCTCCTCCTATGAATGTACCCGAACCATCTGAGTCTTTCTTCCCGCATCTTGTCCTCCATGGGGGCCACGCCCAACTTCTCTCGAATATCTTCATTCCTAATCTTATACATCCTTGTATGCCCGCACATCCACCTCAACATCCTCATCTCTGCTACTTTCATCTTCTGGATGTGTGAGTTCTTAACCGGCCAACACTCGGTCCCATACAACATGGCCGGCCTAACCACTGCTCTATAAAACTTACCTTTTAGTAACGGTGGCACTTTCTTGTCACACAGGACTCCCGTCGCTAACCTCCACTTCATCCACCCCACCCCTATACGGTGTGTGACATCTTCGTCGATCTCCCCGATCCCCTGAATAACTGACCCAAGGTACTTGAAACTACCCCTCTTAGGGATGACTTGAGAGTCAAGCCTCACTTCCACTCCCGCTTCCGTCGGCTCGGCCCTAAATTTGCACTCGAGGTATTCCGTCTTCATCCTGCTCAACCTGAAACCTTTAGAATCAAGGGCATGTCTCCAAACCTCTAGCCTCTCGTTGACGTCGCGTCGTGTCTCGTCAAATAGGACTATGTCATCAGCAAATAGCATGCACCACGGCACCTCCCCTTGAATATGATGCGTTATGGCATCCATCACCAGGGCAAATAGGAAAGGGCTGAACGCAGACCCTTGGTGCAACCCAGTAATAATCAAAAAATGCTCGGAGTCGCCTCCTACTGTCCTAACCCGAGTCTTAGCTCCATCATACATGTCTTTAATCGCCCTAATGTAGGCAACCGGGACCCCTTTAACCTCTAAGCAGCTCCATAAGACCTCCCTAGGAACCCTGTCGTACGCTTTCTCTAGATCAATAAACACCATGTGGAGATCCTTCTTCTTATCCCTGTATTGTTCCACCATCCTCCTAATAAGGTGGATAGCTTCTGTGGTAGATCGCCCCGGCATGAACCCGAACTGGTTGTCTGAAATAGACACCGTCCTTCGCACTCTCATTTCTACCACTCTCTCCCAGACTTTCATGGTATGACTCAGTAATTTGATACCCCTATAGTTGTTACAGCTCTGGATCTCGCCTTTGTTCTTATACAACGGAACCATGTACTCACTTTCCACTTCAGGCATCCTATTAGTCTTGAATATAACATTAAACAACCTAGTAAGTCATTCCAACCTGCTCTACCCACACACCCCAAAGTTCAACCGAAATTTTGTCTGGCCCGGTAGCTCTGGCCCTTCTCATCTTACGCATTGCCTCCATGACCTCATCGACCTCAATGTCCCTACAGTAACTTAATTCATGGGGACTGTCGCATTTCTCAATTCACCTAGTACAATATCATGATCCCCTTTTTCATTTAGAAGTTTACGAAAGTAGGTCTGCCATCTCCTCTTAATCTGGTCATCCCCCATCAAGACTTTGCCATCATCATCTTTTATGCACTTCACTTGGTCCAGACCCCGAGCCGTCCTTCTCTCTCACCTTAGAGAGTCGGAATAACTTCTTCTCCCCACCTTTGTTCCCTAGTTCCTCATATAGACGAGCAAAAGCTGCCGTCTTAGCCTCCGTTACTGCCAATCTTCGCCTCCTTCCTAGCTACCTTATACCTCTCCCTGTTCGCTCTCTTCTCCTCCTCGCCAGTGCTCCCTACTAACCGCAGTAAGCCGCCTTCTTTGCTTCCACTTTACCTTGAACAACTGCATTCCACCACCAGTCTCCTATGTGGCCACCGGTGCGGCCCGAAGATATCCCTAACACCTCTCTCGCTGCCTTCCTTATACAGTCCGCCGTCGTTGACCACATAGTGTTTGCGTCCCCACTACTTCTTCAAGCTCCCATTGCCGATAACCTTCCTTCCAACTCCTGAGCTTTATCCTTAGTCAAGGCGCCCCACCCTAATCCTCAGGCGGCCTCGTACTGACCTCTTCTTACTCCTTGTCATAATACCAATGTCCATCACCAAAAGCCTATGTTGTGTTGCAAGGGTCTCACCTGGGATAACCTTGCAATCCTCGCACAACCTTCTCTCGCATCTCCTGAGGAGGAAGATAGTCAATCTGAGTACTTCACCACCGAAACTTTCGGTAAGTAACCCAAATAGCTCCTACCCGCTTCGGAAAACTTGAGTTCGCAATCACTAGATCAAAAGCCTTGGCAAACTCCAACAGCGAAGTGCCCCCTCCGTTCCGCTCCCCGAAACCAAAGCCGCCATGCACCTCAGTATAACCCCCTGAACATGAAAAAAAATGATATGTGTATCACACTGTGTATCATTTATGTATCATATTTGTATCTATTGTGTATCACATGTATATCCATGTATACCTGTATGTGAGATACATGCGTGATACATGTTTGATACATGTGTCGCAGAAGATTTTTTTGAACTCGATGTAATTACGAATTTTGATACAAAACCAGTCCAAATCACCTTCAATCTTCCTCAAATTTTGTGTATTGACTTATCTATATATTTTCAATGAATTTCAACTATACCCATTGAAAAAGTTCCTTTTTTGTTTAGATTTTTGGAATATTTATATATATTTTTTGTATTTCATCACCTTATTTGCTACCTCATCCATAAAATTTCCTTTCTGTCTTGTATCTAGTGTTGCTAATCACGCTTAAAAATATAGAAGGTGATTTTTGCATGTGATTCTTTGAGAGAAAGAACACTATTATTTGGTTTTTCAATTTTCATTGGCTAGTTTTGCTAAGTCTATGATTAATGGCTAGAGGTTGGTAAGTTGAGATTTATTTGGGACATTGGGACATTTTGTCATGACCCAAACTGAAGGGCCACGACGGGCACCCGGTGTCTTACTCAACCGAGTACCAACGTAACGTATCTTTCTTATCATACCATCGTGGGTAAATGGGCCGGAAGGGCCGTCATGATATAACCAGAATAAAATATAAGGGAATACTTGACATAGGACGACCCAACATGTAATACAAGCTTATACATGTAACATACGGTCCTATAAGACCAAAACGAACACTCGACACTGAACATAGGCTGACAAGGCCATACAATCTTTCATATACATGACATCTGTCTACAAGCCTCTAAGAGTACATACACATCATAAAGGTCGGGACAAGGCCCCGCCATACCAATCAATACATATCCAAAGCATACTGACCAAATAGGCAACTCCGGAGCAAGTGGAGAGCACCAACACCTCTGCTGAGCTGATAGCCTACTAGGAGGACTGTCAACCTATCAATCGGGACCTGCGGGCATGAAACGCAGCGTCCCCAGGCAAAAGGGATGTCAGTACGAATAAAGAACCGAGTATGTAAGGCAGGAAACCATAAACAAGAACAATAATGTAAAGAGAGATAGAGGAGATACAACCTGTAACATCTGAGTGCCTCTGGGGGCTACTGACATGAAATGCATAATACATATATATACATAAACTTTTAAAAACATACGCCTCTGTGGGCATCATCATCATCATATCGTACCCGGCCTCAAAGAGGACTCGGTAAAAACATACCCGGCCATCATAAGGCTCGATAGAATCATATCCAGCCACGTGGAGCTCGGTAAACCCAACTGATCAGTGGTTGCACAATAGGTGTCGTACCCTGCCGACTATAGCGCGGCTCGGTAGAGTAAAATAGATACTATATATAATGCATGTTATACTCATGGAATCACGTTCGAAACCTTTTGGAGTGACTTAAGAACATTATGGACATCCATACCCTCAATATGAACCTCAGTAGGATTCAAGGATCATACACACTTGCTTAGAATAATTTTATAAGGAAAGAACAACATGGACAACCTTAGTTGCTAGGAGTAGATCCGTTATGAAATAGCGTATTCATTTCACTTTAGATCATGTCAAAAGAAAGAAGGAAGTGCCTTAACATACCTTAAACATGTTGAGTCCTTAATACCTTCCAAGCAACTCTTCAAACAAGTCAACTCGATCTATCATATCATAAGGAGATTCAAAATCCGTGTTGAGCAAAGGCTAAGTCTGTAACTTAAGCTAGTAGCTCGTCTACGTAAACTCGGGCAGCATCTCCTTTGTAACAAGGGCCTCCTCCAATACCATATACTACCAACAACAGCCAGGGAAGTCCAGCAACCTATCAATTTCAATAACAAGACACCATATAACAACAAGTCACAACAACTTCACGACGAGCGGCAAGCTCCGATTGGAATCCGTATAACCCATATCATCCCTTATGGACTTCTTACATTAATTTAACAGTATCATTAACATGATATTGAAGTCATTCATCAATGATTCCATCCCTATACCATATATTTATAACAAAGGAAACAATCCTCAACTCCAACTATCTTCAATTAGTATCTTTATTCACTAGTTCATGTCTACTCCATCCATTTAACATAATCAATGTCGATCGATTTATGACATTTGGGCGGACAACTCGTTTCCTTTTGGGAATTGGGTTTGGATTGAAGAGTCGCCACCTAATGATTAAGTACATTAGGACACTAAGAAGAACTTTGATTTAGAAAACCAGAGATTGGGTAAGGGCTTGAAATTATCCCGAGGGGAAGGTGTTAGGCACCCCTCGGGATCCACTAGTGTGGTTCCCGGCCATACTATAATCGTGACTTTAAGTGCAAACAACAAATAGACAAATAAGAGTTACAAATATGAGGGGGGTTTCACATAATTGTTTAAATGATTACAGTTAAACGAAGTTGGAGAAGTTGAAATTCGAGGGAAGAAGCAGTTTTAGAGATTTTGAATAAACGAGTAAAAAGGGGAAATTTTCACATAGTTGTTACAAATTAAAAGTAATTAAAAGCTGAAGTCTGAGAAACGCGGTTGAAATTCTGAAATAAAGTAAACAAATAAGGGAGGGGTCCTAGGTTTATACATAATATGGATCACCCAACACAACACCCGGTAACCATTTATACACGTGGTGTTATTGCGTGGTCATCATATCCATATCTACCCTTTCCCACCCCGTTAAGGTATTAAACGCGGAATGGTCTCGTTTTATTTATTGCATGCTATTACCCGTCCCCAAATCCTATCAGCCTCGGAGGCATTTGGGACTACTAGTCCTAAAGGGAAGGGAGATTTGGCTTTTGTGGTTTAAAAGGATAAAATTCTATCAAAACACGTAGAGCAGATATGGGGAAACACATAAAAATTAAAAGGCTCAAACAGGCCTCCTCAACTTAAAGACAAATTGTTTAGCATGTTTTGCACATACTGGTTATGGTCTTAATTAAACTTAAAGGAAACGTGAGGCAGACTGATCTATTACATATTTCAGATAAGAAACCCGAATCAGACCTGCCTGCTGGTTGGAATTTAACGAAGTCTGATTCCATTAACTAATTCACCTTATGGCTTGCCTAGGTGAAACCTATAGGCATGATATCTAACAATGCAGGAGTGTACTAATTTTTAAAGAAGAAGACTTGTTGGTTACAAAAGCATAAGTTCTGTGGATATTAAATAATGCTATTTACTTATTTTAGACTTATAGGCAAAATAGACGATTCAGATTTAGTTGATAGCTCCTATAGGCATGCTCTCTAGATGCTAAATGATTTTAAAATGTTTACAGTCTAAATAAAAGTGCAGAAGTCTATTGGCATGGTATCTAGAATGTTGTTTGTTATTCAAACCTATAAATACGTTTGTCTAGTGATAGATGCATATGCAGAATTCAGGAAGTCCTATAGCCGTGTTATCTATGCGATATGCAGAAATGCGGAAACCTACAGACATGGTTTCTATATGAAATGCAGAAAGCTATAGACATGGTTCTTATAAAATGCAGAAGTGTAGAAACTTATAGGCATTGTTTCTATATGAAAATGCAGAAAGCTATAGACATGGTTCTTATAAAATGCAGAAGTGTAGAAACTTATAGGCATGGTTTCTATATGAAAATGCAGAACCTATAAACATGATTTCTATATGAAATGCAGAACTGAAAGCAGGACATGATTGCAAAAGTGTATTAAGTTCCTATGAACATGATATCTACCCCTTTTGCATGCATGATGTACCCTCCCCTTTTCACTAAAAGCCCCAGTAGTTATTACAAGATTATTACAGCCCAGAATTGAATAAGAAAAAAAAGAAGTAAAATTACATCAGAAAAACTAGAAAAATTCCAACCAAGGAGAGCCTGATTCGGTCTTTTGTCTAAAGCATGAAGTAAACCAACCCCAAAGATCAGATTTCCAAATCCTTTCTCTTATTTGGGATGTATCAGAGTTCCCTAAGAATCTCAAGTGGACTCCGGGCAGTGCTTACACCCAAATACATTGCAGAATTGAATTATAGTGCAGTGTGGAAGGGCCAGCCCTCAAATGTCCAAGTTCAGAGGGAACTCAAGGTCCCAAAGCAAGGCTCATAGGAGGGGACAGAACTTAGAAGCTAGGAGAGAGTGTGAGTGCAATAGAGGGGATTCTGGGGAAAGCCAAGACAGGCTGGTGGTCATACCCAGCAATTGGAGGTGCTGGCACACCCCGACCAGCCTGTTTAGACACATTGTTTGGGAGTTAGGATCCCTTAAAGGATCTAGTCCAGACATGAGCAACAATTTGGATGTTGCCATGTTGTGAACTTTAACTCAAACACATAAAGGGAATAGGGGTATAGGGATTCACAGCAGAAACAGATGCAAAGAGAACAGCATACGTATTTAACACTGAGCATAGACCGCAAAGTAGACAGGATTGTAGAAGCTGTAAAATAAACACATTGGGATGAGGCTGGGAACTAAATTAGGACATACCAGTTTCAGGGAAACAAGAGAAAGAAAGCAGTAGTCTTGTAAAGCCAAATTGCAAGTAAATAGTCAGGATGCTATGATTAGAAAGCTATGCTACTTGAGTGGGGTAAAGTAATAAATTGAAAAGCTGCGTAATTGAAAGTGTCTGAAAAGTGTCAAATTCAAGGTGTGTGAAAGTATTGAATTGAGAGTTGTTTGATCGTGTTCTCTCTGTCCTTTTATGTGTTAAAGAAGGCCATGTATTTATAGTGTAGAAAGCAAGTAGAAATAGGTAAGAAAAATAGTTTGGAAATCAATTTCACAAGGTTTCCCTTTAATTAAGGGATTCTGATTTCAAACAGGTAAAAATAATTAAGGAAAGGGACCAATCAAACACCTTTTCAAAGTAGTACAAGAGGGGTAAATACATAGAGGTATATTTAAGGAAAAGTCTTGACAGCACACGGTTGGTGCAAATAAGGAAAGGAAATCAATTAAACAGCCAGTAAATCCCAAGGTTTGAATTTGGTATGGATGAATCCAGTCAGAAAAGGTGAAGAAAGGTTTTACTTAAGAAAAAATCAGTAATAATCAATCAAACCTAAAGAAAAGGATTCTGAATCAATCATAAGTTGGAAAACCTTTTCGAAAGAAAGAATTCATCACACATATAAAAACATACAGCCATGCTCAAGCACGAAGAATAGTCATACCAATCAATAGAAGAGTCTAGCATAGAAAAGTTCAGAGTCATAAACAAAAAAAAAGTCCAAGCTCAGTTTATAGACTCAGAATGAGTCTGAGAGAGTCTAGGGTTCCCAAAATAGAACCCTAGTCCAAACACAAGATCAAAACTCGCCAAAACCCCAAATCCTAGGGTTTCCAACTCGAATCAGATACAAAGACAAGGACACAAATAATTGAAACAGGCTCAGAGGTCTCTTTCAGAGACTTATGAGAAAACCACAGATACAATAGCAAGTTTGAAACAACAAAGTGAAGAAACTGATTTGGAGCATAGTGAGGGTAGAAAGAACATGTTTAAGAAAAACCTGGGACTTAAACAAGTTCAGAAGAGAGAAGAGGTAGTATAACACTTAAGAAAATAGTGGACGAAACATGTTTAAAGAGAACTCAAACAAAGTCCAGTAAAAAAGGCAAACAAAGAACTTAAGAACTCAGTAGGAGATACATACAGTAGGAGAACATAAAATACCATAAAAGTATATCAACAAGACATATAGGAAAAACACAGTAGGACGAACATGTAAGCATGGTGTAGAAACACAGTAGAAAGACAAGGCACAGAAGAACATATATAGTAGAAAAATATAAGAAAGCAGTAGAAACACATGCGTGACAAATATACACAAAGAAAAGGGAAAAGAACAGTCGGAGAAAAAATTTTGAGTTCTTCAGAAACCCTAAATCGAAGAGAAGTAATTATCGAAAGAAAAAAAATTGGAGAAAACGTTTAAGAACTCAAGTAGAGCACAGGCATAGAACAGATTTAAGAAAACAAACAGAGAAAACCTCAAATAGCTAGGGTTTCAGAGGAAACCTAGAATGAGAAAGGCTTGGAAAAGGTCCGATCTAAGTCGGCTAAGTCAGAACCAGGCTCGAAATGCTTTGGATACGCCGGAGCTAGGCCGGAGAAGCCATAGAACCTTGAATCGGAGAAGATCTGAGCGGACACCATCGAGGTCAGACCTCGAAACTTCGAACACCAAGCGTTTAAGAGTTGAGGGAGGTGAGTATAGGCCATCCATGGCTTGCGAAGCCATGGATTCCGGTGGGATTGAGGTTGAAGATGGTGAGAGAGGCTAGGCTTTCGAGAACCTTCGAGAGAGTTTGAGAGAGGAAAGGAATTCAAGGGCCGCTGATAGAGTGAAATGAGTTAGGGTTAGGGGTTTGGGTGAATTAAAATGGTAAGGGCAGATCGTGGCCGTTGATCAGATTGATCAACGGCCTGGATTAAAAGAGGCTTGGGTCGGGTAGTTAAATGGGTTAAGGGTATGGAATTGGGCTGGCCCGGTTGGGATTCAAAATTGGGTCAATTAGGGGGGGTCAATTTGGCTATAATCGAAATTTAATGGGGCTGCAATTGAGGCCAAATTTTAAATAGCCAGTTTTCCCCCTTTTTATTTTATAAAAATAGTAGAAATGATTTTGAAAGCAAATTAAACGTACTGGATCAGTTAATAATATAAATATTAATTTAAAAAACATTGGAACCAATTTCATAATTATAAAATGCTATTAATTCTCAAAATAGGCTGAAATTGCAATTATATGCAATTTGACTTTTAAAATACCAAATAAATTTGTAAAAATGCATAAAAATTACCATAGCTATATTTTGGTATAAATATGAGAATAAAATAAGTTATTCACCAAGATGATAAGTTTGGGAATAATTATTGGTTTTTGTACTGTTAAAATAGGGCAATACATTAATTTAAAAATCTTTAAAAATTGGGAAAAAAAATACTAAAACACTTGGGCATACTTATATATGCATATATATGCTATTTTGAAAGGTATTTTGCATATAAAAATATAATGGGAAAAATTGGGTATCAACAGCTGCCCCTCTTTACCCGGAAAGGATGAAAGAGTTGTCGGGTAAAGATATGATGGCCAATTTTGACCGAATGAAATGGTTTGAAAAGGTTGACCGTGCTACGGTTCCTGAGCTTCCTACATATCCCTGGTCTTACAGGAATCAGGCCACATGTAGTTCAGGATCCGTCGGCGGGATATGCCGATGGAGATCTTTCAAGAACGGACGCAATATTCACGTTTGGGATGGATGGTTAAAGCCTAATAGGGCTGCGAGAACTGGAGCGGGATTGCTCCTGCTGAGACGGCCGTTGCTAGTCGGTTTACCTGCAAATAAGCAATAAAAGTGTATATTGTGCGAAAATTTAAACATGATGCAGGTTCCTGTCGGACAATGAATGTTGTCTTTGGACGATTAGGATGACGTCCTCAGACCATGACGTCCTGGGCCATGAAGCGTATGATAAAAAATTCGCAGGCCATGAAGTGATGCTCTCAGGCTATGAGAATGATGCCTCTGAGCTATGATGCCTTTGAATAATGATATGCAAGAGATAAAAGGGGGGTCCTCAGGCCATGGCATGACGTTCTCGGGCTATGAAGATGGTGCCTCCGAACAATGACACCCTTGGGCAGTTTGGCGATCTTTCAGCCTATGCAATGCAATAGGTGGCGATCTTTCAGCCCATGAGAGCGTAAATAAAGTGGCGATATTTCAGCCGATGCAAAATGAAAGTGGCGATATTTCAGCCGATGCAAAATAAAAGTGGCGATCTTTCAGCCATGCAAAATGTAGATGAAAGCGGCGCTATTTCAGCCAATGCAAGACATAAATGAAGGTGGCGATCTTTCAGCCGATGCAAGACATAAATAGAAATGGCGATATTTCAACTGATGCAAGATTTAAATAGAGGTGGCGATATTTCAGCCATGCAGATAGAGGTAGAGCTTAACCTCGGAAGGCAGAATGGTAGCCTTATGCAATGCAGAAAATGCAGATGGAGGTAGAGCTTAACCTCGGAAGGCAGAATAGTAGCCTTATGCAATGCAAAAAATGCGGATGGAGACAGAGCTTAGTCTCGGAAGGCAGAATAGTAGCCTTATGGAATGCAGAAAATGCGGATGGAGGTAGAGCTTAACCTCGGAAGGCAGAATAGTAGCCTTATGCAATGCAGAAAAATGCAGATGGAGACAGAGCTTAATCTCGGAAGGCAGAATGGTAGCCTTATGCAAATGCAGAAAATGCAGATGGAGGTAGAGCTTAACCTCGGAAGGCAGAATAATAGCCTTATGCAATGCAGAAAATGCAGATTGAGACAGAGCTTAGTCTCGGAAGGCAAAATAGTAGCCTTATGCAAATGTAGAAAATACAGATGGAGGTAGAGCTTAACCTCGGAAGGCAGAATAGTAGCCTTATGCAATGCAGAAAATGCAGATGGAGGTAGAATTTCTTAGCTGATGGCTTGATAGCTGATAGCTGATTGCGATATTGTGGCTACTGGGGATATCATGTACGGATAGCAATTGTGAGTGGGTGTGATGGTTCCGAAGGTTGCATTCCTGAAAAGTATGAGTGCATAAATATACTCGGTGATTTGCGACTTGGGTGCCTGTATCCAAAGAAAAATTGTGAGTTTTATAGATGGGGGAAGGTTAGTTCGTATTCCCCGTGGACTTCGCTCGTCCTGCTTGGCTCTGTTTTCGGTGATGCTGTGTATCATTGGGGTAGCGTCGCTAAACAAAGCAATTTGCTATGCATGATTTAGTAAAGTATAACATAAACGTATAATTGAGAAATAATTTTTCTTTAGATAAACCGACGACTGCGACGCGGTCCAAGACGTTGCAACCTTTCTCGCTCCGGAATTTTGAGGGTCCTCCTCAAAATTCTGCCCCAGTTTACTGGGTTGTTGCTTCTGATGGCTGCTTGTGGTAAATGGCTGAAATCAACTTCGGAATTTTGAGGGTCCTCCTCAAAATTCTGCCCCAGTTTCCAATATCGGGGGAAATGATGATTTTATTGAATTGTGACCGAACCCATAAGGCTGCCTACGTATCCCCTCTTAAACGAGAATCAGGTCAGGCGTAGTTCAAATTACATCATATAAGGAAATCATAAATGTTACACATAGTATCGCTTTACTGCATCCGAATTTATCGGCTTTGGCCAAACTTTTCCGTCTATTTCTGCGAGTATGAGGGCTCCTCCTGTTAGAACCTGGTGAACCATGTATGGACCCTGCCAGTTGGGAGAGAATTTCCCCTTGGCTTCATCTTGATGTGGAAAGATTTCTTCAATACCAGCTGTCCTGGTGTGAATTGTCTTGGCTTGACTCTTTTGTTGAAGGCTCAGGACATTCTGTTCTGATAAAGTTGACCATGACAAACTGCGTTCATTCTTTTTCCATCTATGAGGGCTAACTGCTCGTAGCGACTCTATACCCATTCTGCGTCGTCGAGCTCAGCTTCTTGTATGATCCTTAACGAGGAAATTTCTACCTCGACGGGAATGACTGCTTCTGTACCATAAACCAGCATATAGGGAGTTGCCCCGGTTGATGTGCGAACTGTGGTGCGGTACCCCAATAAAGCAAATGATAGCTTCTCGTGCCACTGCTTATGTTTTTCTATCATTTTCCTTAGTATCTTCTTGATATTCTTATTGGCGGCTTCTACGGCTTCATTCATCTGAGGTCTGTAAGCTGTAGAATTCTTGTGTTTGATCCTGAAGGTTTCACACATGGCCTTCATCAAGTCACTGTTGAGATTGGAGCCATTATCAGTAATTATCGACTTTGGAATCCCGAACCGATAGACGATACGATCGNAGCTATGATGCCTTTGAATAATGATATGCAAGAGATAAAAGGGGGGGGGGGGGAGGGTCCTCAGGCCATGGCATGGCATTCTCGGGCTATGAAGATGGTGCCTCCGAACAATGACGCCCTTGGACAGTTTGGCGATCTTTCAGGCCATGAAATGCAATAAGTGGCGATCTTTCAGCCCATGAGAGCGTAAATAAAGTGGCGATATTTCAGCCGATGCAAAATGAAAGTGGCGATCTTTCAGCCATGCAAGACATAAATAAGGGTGGCGATATTTCAGCCGATGCAAAATAAAAGTGGCGATCTTTTAGCCATGCAAAATGTAGATGAAAGTGGCAATATTTCAGCCGATGCAAGACATAAATAAAGGTGGCGATCTTTCAGCCATGCAGGATGTAAATAAGGGCGACGATCTTTCAGCCGATGCGAGGCATAAATAAAGGTGGCGAATGGTAGCCTTATGCAGTGCAAGAAATGCAGATGGAGGTAGAGCTTAACCTCGGAAGGCAGAATGGTAGCCTTATGCAATGCAGGAAATACAGATGGAGACAGAGCTTAGTCTCGGAAGGCAGAATGGTAGCTTTATGCAATGTAGAGAATGCAGATGGAGACAGAGCTTAGTCTCGGGAGGCAGAATGATAGCCTTATGCAATGCAAGAAATGCAGATGGAGGTAGAGCTTAACCTCGGAAGGCAGAATGGTAGCCTTATGCAATGCAGGAAATGCTGATGGAGACAAAGCTTAGTCTCGGAAGGCAGAATGGTAGCCTTATGCAATGTAGGAAATGCAGATGGAGACAGAGCTTAGTCTCGGAAGGCAGAATAGTAGCCTTATGCTAGAGATAAAAGGCGAATAATGATCAAAATTCTTGGCTGATAGCTGGTAACCGATTGTGATATTGCGGCTGCTGGGGATATTGTATGCGGATAGCGACCGTGGATAGGAGTGATAATTTTGAGAGTTGTATTCCTGAACAGTATGAGTGTGTAATATATAAATTTGCGACTTGGGTGCCTGCATCCAAAGAAAAAATCGTGAGTTTTGTAAGGGGGAAAGGTTAGTTCCGTGTCCCTGCTGACTTTGCTTGACCGGCTCGGCTCTGATTTGGTGATACTGTGTGTATCCTTAGGGTAGCGTTGCTAAACAGAGCACTTTTGGTGATAGACATGCATGATTTAGTGGAAATATAGCATAAATACATAGTTAAGAATAGTTTTCTTTAGATGAACCAACGACTGAGACGCGGTCCAAGACATT
>NW_017672117.1:74848-97768 GCF_001879085.1 Nicotiana attenuata
TCTGAGCTACCCAAGTCAAAGCACAGCAGGTGCGTTCCAACAGAGAATACCGGGCCTCATACGGAGTGAACTTCTTGCTGAGATAGTAGATGGCCTGCTTTTTTCTCCCCGTTTCATCATGCTGCCCAGAACACAACCGAACGCTCCGTCCAATACCGCAAGGTAGAGTAATAGGGGTCTACCTGGCTCGGGCGGGACCAAAACTGGTCGTGTTGACAAGTACTCCTTGATTCTGTCGAAAGCCTTCTCGCAATCATTGGTCCATTTGGTAGCGGCGTCCTTTTTCAACATCTTGAAGATCGGCTCACAGATAACGGTAGATTGTGCTATAAACCGGCTGATGTAGTTAAGTCTCCCCAAGAAACTCATTACGTCCTTCTTGTTCCTTGGCGGTGGCAATTCTTGAATAGCTTTGACCTTTGATGGATCCAATTCTATTCCCCGGCGACTCACAATAAACCCAAGCAATTTTCCAGCTGGAACCCCGAATGCACATTTTGCGTGATTCAGTTTCAGGTTGTATCTTCTTAGTCTGTTGAAAAACTTCCTCAGATCTTCCATGTGATCGGTGGCTTTTTTGGACTTGATGATGACATTATCCACATATACTTCGATCTCCTTGTGTATCATATCATGGAAAATGGTAGTCATGACCCTGATGTAGGTGGCCCCCGCAGTCTTTAACCCAAACGGCATCATCTTGTAGCAATAAATCCCCCGCGGCGTAATGAAGGCCGTTTTCTCAGCATCTTCTTCATCCATCCAGATCTGATGATACCCAGCAAAACAATCAATAAATGACTGCAGCCCATGCTTGGCACAGTTGTCAATCAGGATGTGTATATTTGGCAAGGGGAAGTCGTCCTTTGGACTGGCCCGATTGAGATCCCGGTAGTCGACACAGACTCTAACCTTCCCGTCTTTCTTCAGCACCGGCACGATATTGGCTAACCACGTTGGATACTTCACTACCCTGAGAACCTTAGCTTTGAGCTTCTTAGTGACCTCTTCCTTGATTTTCAAACTCATATCTGGCTTGAATTTTCTGAGGTTCTGTTTCACTGGCGGACAGGCTGAATCAGTCGGCAGTTTGTGAGCCACAATAGATGTACTCAGACCAGTCATGTCGTCGTACGACCAGGCGAATATATCCTCATATTCTCTTAGAAACTCTGTATACTCTTGCTTCTTTGATGGTGACAAATGAACACTGATGCGAGTTTCTTTGACATTTTCTGCATCTCCCAAGTTAACAATCTCAGTTTCATCCAGGTTGGACTTGGGTCTATTCTCGAAATTCTCAACTTCCCTAACAATCTCTTCCTGTATATCATCTTCCTCTGAACCTATGTCCGTTTGTTGCGTTGTCTCGTTGCGTGTCACAGTCATTGGTTCATCAAGATAAGTAATAGTAATGCTGTATAAGTAAAGTAATGAGAGAAAACAATAAGAGTAAGATTTATAAGAAAATTGAAATGCTTTGATAAATTCCATAAATGTTTTGAACATTGGAGCTCTTTCTTGACAAAAAATAAAAAGTGACGAAAGGAAAGTAACTAGTAAAATAAAATAGTGCATGGTGCTTGTTCAGCCTTGCTACCCCGAGGCACGCCGGGCTCTGGTGGTTCCGACGGTCCAATTGTTGAGGCGTTCTCCCCTGCTTACAGCCTGTATGGAAGGGCCTTCCTCCCCCTCCTCCTCGAGAATGACACAACAATCCATATCATCGTCTTCTAGGAACAAATTCCTCATTGCTGCTAGGGCTTCTTCTTCTTCTGACCCATAGATGACCTCGGCCGGTTGGAAGGTCTGCTCCAAACGGGGAATCAGCTGCTCCAATGGATAGTAAGGACCGCGCCAGGGTGGCGACCATTCATTGAATTCTTTCCAGGTGTACTCATATCCCAGACCAAAGGTGGTACCATGTTTCTTCAGTTTGATAGGCTTAGCGATTCCTTGGAGATCTTTGCCAAGTCCCTTGCTAGGTTTATACCCACTCAGTTCAATATGCTTTCAATTTTGTTATCCTACCATTTATCCTTATCGACGGCTTTTGACTCGTTTGATGTGGTGTTAAGTTTCTCTGCCTATCTTTCTTCTTCCTCCGATTGCTGGGATGGTCTGGAGACTGTATATGGGATTGCTACCGTCGCCGTGAATGATCACCTCTTGGTGATTCCACTCAAACTTCGCTGCCTGATGTAGTGTTGATGCCACGGCCCCAGCGGCATGAATCCATGGTCGTCCCAACAATAGATTATAAGATGCCGGCACGTCTATCACTTAAATGTCAACATCAAATCAAGTGGGCCCCATTTGAAAACACAAGATAATCTCCCCAATAGTAGACCTTTGAGACCCGTCGAAAGCTTTAACGTTGATGGCCCCGTCCTTGATTTCATGCAGCCCTTTTCCCAATGTCCTGAGTGTCACCAACGGACATATGCTGAGATTGGACCCCCCATCGACCAAGATCCTGGTGATAAAATAATCTTTATACTGCACGGTGATGTGCAATGCCTTGTTGTGACTCAATCCCTCTGGTGGCAGCTCATCTTCGTGAAAAGTGATCTTTTTGCTTTCCAATACCTGGCCTACCATGTTAGCCATCTCTCCACCGGTGATGTTGCTTGGTACATATGCCTCACTCAGCACTCTTAACAGGGCATTCTTGTGTGCATCAGAACTTTGTAGCAGAGCAAGGATAGAAATCTGTGCCGGTGTTTTGTTTAGCTGATCAATGACTAAGTATTCGTTCGCTTGTATCTTTCTCCAGAGATCATCGAGCCCGGTTTCAGTGATGGTTTGTCGACCAGAGGTCTGCTTACTTGACTCAGCCAAGTGTTCTGAGGTGTAAACCCTACCGGTCCTTGTCATACCTTGTGCTGCAACTGCTTCCCCGAACTTGGCTCTCCCTTTCCTTCTTGTCTCGGTTGTGTAGTCCCATGGTATGGCTTTTGTGTGGAATGGTGTCACGGCTGTCATTGCTACCCGGATGGGCACCCTTGCATTGGAAGGTAATACAGTAACTTCAAATAGCTCAAGCACCTTTAGGGACCCAAACTCGACTTCAATTGGCGTTGGCGCCTTTGCAGAGGCTGGTGTTTCAAACTCAAGTGGTATGGACATGTTCACCTCGTCATCTCTGGAAGGCTGAATCTGGACTACAATCGGATTAAGGGTGACTGTTGGTTTCTTTGGATCGTCGCATTCCGTGATCAAACCGATTGACCCTTTGGGATTCCAATCATCCTCTATTTCAATCATGTGAACACCTCCACCCTTGTGGTTTGGTAGAGGGTTATTGCGGACATTCGGACCAGGCTCATTTGCCATGATGATCTTGTTGTCAATCAAAGCCTGGATCTTATTCTTCAGGTAGCGGCATTCATCAATGGTATGCCCCTTCATGCCAGAGTGGTATGCACAGGTTTTATTTGGGTTGACCCATTGAGAAGGGTTTTCAGGGGTTATAGCAGGGATAGGGGTGATATAACAAACATCTTTGAGTCTTTCATACAGCTGGTCGATTGGTTCAGCAATGGCAGTATACTGTTTGGGAGGTCTGCGATCGAAATTTGGCCAGGGTCTAGGAAAGTTTTGGCGAGGGGGAGGTGATTAATAGTCGGCTTGGTAGACGTGTCCGGGTTGGGAATATCTAGGTGAAGCAGGTTGGTATGTAGGAGGTGGAGGTGACTAATAAGTAGGCAGGGGAGTTTGGTAGGAAGGCGAGGGTGCTTGGTAATTTGAAGTGGGCTGATATGTAAGTGGAGGCATGGGATAAGTTTGGTATTTGACAGGTGATTTGGTTCTCTGTGCAACCATCACTGTGCCTACGTCCGTTTTCTTGGACGTACCACCAGACTGTAGAGCCTTATTGGTGGCTTGCAAGGCTTCAAAGTTCGTAAACATACCACTCTTGATACCTTCCTCGATCCTTTCTCCTAACTTGATGATGTCAGAAAATTGATGGTTCTCGATCAGCATCAGTCTTTAATAGTATTGCGGATCCTAAGCCCGGACGAAAAACTTGTTCATTTGTTCTTCCCCTAAAGAAGGTCGAACCTTTGTAGCCTCTGATCTCCAACGAGTGGCATACTCGCGGAATGTTTCTGTGGGTTTCTTCTTTAAATTCTGAATGTAAAACACATCTGGTGCATTTTCCATATTGAACCTGAATCTTTCCATAAAGTCGGACGCCTTACTTACCCAGTTTGACCACTTCTTCGAGTCTTAAAAGTGATCTTGTGGCTTTCCAATACCTGGCCTACCATGTTAGCCATCTCTCCACCGGTGATGTTGCTTGGTACATATGCCTCACTCAACACTCTTAACAGGGCATTCTTGTGTGCATCAGAACTCTGTAGCAGAGCAAGGATAGAAATCTGTGGCGGTGTTTTGTTTAGCTGATCAATGACTGAGTATTCCTTCGCTTGCATCTTTCTCCAGAGGTCATCGGGCCCGGACTCAGTGATGGTTTGTCGACCAGAGGTCTGCTTACTTGACTCAACCAAGTGTTCTAGGGTGTAAACCCTGCCGGTCCTTGTCATACCTTGTGCTGCAACTGCTTCCCCGAACTTGGCTCTCCCTTCTCTGCCTCGGTTGTGTAGTCCCATGGTATGGCTTTTGTGTGGAATGGTGTCACGGCTGTCATTGCTACCCGGATGTGCACCCTTGCTTTGGAAGGTAATACANAATCCCAGATCTGGAGTCCTCCTATACAGGATTCCTCCACTGTGAAAGAAATTGTTGGACAACCTTCGAAGAGTCCGCTTTTGAGTGGCATTTGCAAGTTCTGGGCATTCTCCGTTTGACAGATATTCCTTGATGTCATGAAACCAAGGCTTTCCATCTGCTTCCTCTTCGACATGAGCACAGTAAGCTGGCTGATCATGGATCTTCACCGGAATAGGATCGATGAAGTTCGTATCTGGATGCTGTATCATAGATGATAAGGTGGCCAATGCATCGGCGAACTCATTCTGGATCTTGGACATGTTGGAACTCTATCTTCGTGAACCTCTTCTCAATTCCTGCACATGGTACAGATAAGGGAGTATCTTGGAATTCTTGGTCGCCCATTTTCCTCGAACCTGATGTATGAGCAGGTCTGAATCCCCGATTACTAGTAGCTCTTGAATGTTCATGTCAATGGCCATCTTGAGCCCCAAGATGCAGGCTTCGTACTCGGCCATGTTGTTAGTTCACGGGAATCTGAGTTTGGCAGATACCGGATAATGCTGGCCAGTTTCTGAGACTAGGACTGCTCCTATGCCAACTCCTTTGAAATTTGCTGCTCCGTCAAAACACATTCTCCAACCGTCATAGGCTTCAGCAATGCCTTCTCCTACGAATGATACCTCTTCGTCGGGAAAATATGTTTTCAGGGGTTCGTATTCTCCATCCACAGGATTTTCTGCAAGGTGATCCGCTAGTGCCTGTCCCTTGACTGCTTTCTGGGTTACATAGACAATGTTGAATTCACTCAATAGGATTTGCCACTTGGCTAGCTTGCCAGTGGGCATGGGCTTCTAAAAGATGTACTTTAATGGATCCATCCATGATATGAGATACGTAGTATAGGCACAGAAATAGTACCTCAGCTTCTGAGCTACCCAAGTCAAAGCACAACAGGTGCGCTCTAACAGAGAATACCGGGCTTCGTACGGGGTGAACTTCTTGCTGAGATAATAGATGGCCTGATCCTTTCTCCCCATTTCATCATGCTGCCCCAGCACACAACCGAACGCTCCATCCAATACCGCAAGGTAGAGTAATAGGGGTATACCTGGCTCGGGTGGGACCAAAACTGGCGGTGTTAACAAGTACTCCTTGATTCTATCAAAGGCCTTTTGGCAATCATCAGTCCATTTAGTAGCGGCATCCTTCCTCAACATCTTGAAGATCGACTCACAAATAACGGTAGATTGTGCTATGAACCGGCTGATGTAGTTAAGTCTCACCAAGAAACTCATTACGTCCTTCTTGTTCCTTGGCGGTGGCAATTATTGATAGCTTTGACCTTTGATGGATCCAATTCTATCCCCCACGACTCACAATAAACCCAAGCAATTTTCCAGCCGGAACCCCAAATGCACATTTCACGGGATTCAGCTTCATGTTGTACCTTCTCAGTCTATTGAAGAACTTCCTCAAATCTTCCATGTGATCAGTGGCTTTTTTTGACTTGATGATGACATCATCCACATATACTTCGATCTCTGAAATGGTAGTCATGGCCCTCATGTAGGTGGCCCCCGCATTCTTTAACCCAAACGGCATCATCTTGTAGCAATACATCCCCCACGACGTAATAAAAGGCTGTTTTCTCAGCATCTTCTTCATCCATCCAGATCTGATGATACCCAGCAAAACAATCAACAAATGATTGCAACTCGTGCTTGGAGCAATTGTCAATCAGGATGTGTATATTTGGCAAGGGAAGGTCGTCCTTTGGACTGGCCCGGTCGAGATCCCGGTAGTCGACACAGACTCTAACCTTCCCGTCTTTCTTCGGCACCGGCACGATGTTGGCTAACCACGTTGGATACTCCACTACCCTGAGAACCTTAGCTTTGACCTGCTTAGTGACCTCTTCCTTGATTTTCAAACTCATATCTGGCTTGAATTTTCTGAGCTTCTGTTTCACTGGCGGACAGGCTGGATCAGTCGGCAGTTTGTGAACCACGATAGATGTACTCAGACCAGTCATGTCATCGTACGACCAGGCAAATATGTCCTCATACTCTTTTAGAAACTCTGTATACTCTTGCTTCTCTGATGGTGACAAATAAAGACTGATGTGAGTTTCTTTGACATTTTCTGCATCTCCCAAGTTAACAATCTCAGTTTCATCCAGGTTGGACTTGGGTCTATTCTCGAAATTCTCAACTTCTTTAATGATTTCCTCTGGATCTATGTCCGTTTGTTGCGTTTTCTCGTTGCGTGTCACAGTCATTGGTTCATCAAGATAAGTAATAGTAATGTTGTATAAGTAAAGTGATGAGAGAAAATAATAAGAGTAAGATTTATAAGAAAATTGAAATGCTTTAATAAATTCCATAAATGTTTTGAACATTAGAGCTCTTTCTTGCAAAAAATAAAAATGCGAAAGGAAAGTAAACTAGTAAAATAAAATAGTGCATGGTGCTTGTTCAGCCTTGCTACCCCGAGGCACGCCGGGCTCTGGTGGTTCGGACAGTCCAATTGTTGAGGCGTGCTCCTCTGCTTACAGCCTGTATGGAAGAGCATTCCTCCCCCTCCTCCTCGAGAATGACACAACAATCCATATCATCGTCTTCTAAGAACAAATTCCTCATTGCTACTAGGGCTTCTTCTTCTTCTAACCCATATATGACCTCGGCCGGTTGGAAGGTCTGCTCCAAACGGGGTATCGGCTGGTCCAATGGATAGTAGGGACCGCGCTAGGGTGGCGACCATTCATTGAATTCTTTCCAGGTGTACTCATATCCCATACCAAAGGTGGTACCATGTTTCTTCAATTTGATAGGCTTAGCGATTCCTTGGAGATTCTTGCCAAGTCCCTTGCCAGGTTCATACCCGCTCCAGTTCAATATGCTTTCAATTTTGTTATCCCACCACTTATCCTTATCGACGGCATTGACTCGTTCGATGTATTGGTAATTTTCTCCGCCTATCTTTCTTCTTCCTCCGATTGCTGGGATGGTCTGGCGATTGTATATGGGATTGCTACCGTCGTCGTGAATGATCACCTCTTGGTGATTCCACTAAAACTTCACTGCCTGATGTAGTGTTGATGCCACGGCCCCAGCGGTATGAATCCAGAGTCGTCCCAACAATAGATTATAAGACGCCGGCACGTCTATCACTTGAAAGTTAACATCAAACCAAGTAGGCCCCATTTGCAAACATAAGCTAATCTCCCCAATGGTAGTCCTTTGAGAACCATCGAAAGCTTTAACGTTGATGGCCCCGTCCTTGATTTCATGCAACCCCTTTCCCAATGTCCTGAGTGTTACCAATGGACAGATGTTGAGACTGGACCCCCCATCGACCAAGATCCTGGTGATAAAATAATCTTCACACTGCACGGTGATGTGCAATGCCTTGTTGTGACTCAATCCCTCCGGTGGCAGCTCATCTTCGTGAAAAGTGATCTTGTGGCTTTCCAATACCTGGCCTACCATGTTAGCCATCTCTCCACCGGTGATGTTGCTTGGTACATATGCCTCACTCAGCACTCTTAACAGGGCATTCTTGTGTGCATCAGAACCCTGTAGCAAAGCAAGGATAGAAATCTGTGCCGGTGTTTTGTTTAGCTGATCAATGACTGAGTATTCCTTCGCTTGTATCTTTATCCAGAGATCATAGAGCCCAGTTCCAGTGATGGTTTGTCAACCAGAGGTCTGCTTACTTGACTCAGCCAACTGTTCTGGGGTGTAAACCCTGCCGGTCCTTGTCATACCTTGTGCTGCAACTGCTTCCCCAAACTTGGCTCTCCCTTTCCTTCTTGCCTCGGCTGTGTAGTCCCATGGTATGGCTTTTGTATGGAATGGTGTCATGGCTGTCATTGCCAGCCGGATGGGCACCCTTGCTTTGGAAGGTAACACAGCAACTTCAAATAGCTCAGGCGCCTTTGGGGACCCAAACTCGACTTCAATTGGCGTTGGCACCTTTGCAGAGGCTGGTGTTTCAAACTCAAGTGGTATGGACATGTTCACCTCGTCATCTCCAGAAGGCTAAATCTGGACTACAATCGGATTAAGGTGACTGTTGGTTTCTTTGGATCGTCGCCTTCCGTGATCAAACCGATTGACCCTTTGGGATCTCAATCATCCTCTATTTCAATCATGTGAACACCTCCACCCTTGTGGTCTGGTAGAGGGTTATTGCGGACATTCGGAGCAGGCTCCTTTGCCACGATGATATTGCTGTCAATCAAAGCCTAAATCTTATCCTTCAGGGAGCGGCATTCATCAATAGCATGCCCCTTCATGCCAGAATGGTATGGATAGGTTTTATTAGGGTTGACCCATTGGGAAGGGTTTTCAGGGGTTATAGCAGGGATAGGGGTGATATAACTAGCAGCTTTGAGTCTTTCATATAGCTGGTCAATTGGTTCGGCAATGGCAGTATACTGTTTGGGAGGTCTGTGATCGAAATTTGGTTGGGCTCTAGGAAAGTTTTGGCGAGGGGGAGGTGATTGATAGTGGGCTTGGTAGACGTGTGCGGGTTGGGAATATATGGGTGAAGCGGGTTGGTATGTAGGAGGTGGAGGTGACTGATAAGTAGGCGGGGGAGTTTGGTAGGAAGGCGAGGGTGCTTGGTAACTTGGAGTGGGCTGATATGTAAGTGGAGGCATGGGATAAGTTTGGTATTTGACAGGTGATTTGGTTCTCTGTGCAACCATCACTGCGCCTACGTCCCTTTTCTTGGACGTACCACCAGACAGTAGAGCCTTATTGGTGTCTTGCAAGGCTTCAAAGTTCGTAACCATACCACTCTTGATACCCTCCTCGATCCTTTCTCCTAACTTGATGATGTCAGAAAAATTTATGGTTCTCGATCAGCATCAGTCTTTCATAGTATTGCGGATCCTGAGCCCGGACGAAAAACTTGTTCATTTGTTCTTCCCCTAAAGCAGGTCGAACCTTTGCAGCCTCTGATCTCCAACGAGTGGCATAATCGCGGAAAATTTCTGTGGGTTTCTTCTTTAAATTCTGAATGTAAAACACATCTGGTGCATTTTCCATATTGAACCTGAATCTGTCCATAAAGTCGGACGCCATACTTACCCAGTTTGACCACTTCTTCGGTTCTTGGCTAATGTAACAAGACAGAGCATCTCCTTTCAGGCTCCTCATGAAAAGCTTCATGCGGATCTTCTCGTCTTTTCCCACTCCGACCAGCTTGTCGCAGTATGTTCTCAAGTGAACCCTGGGATCCCCTGTACCATCAAACATTTTGAACTTGGGAGGTTTGTACCCCTCGAGCAGTTTGACATCGGGCTGTATGCATAGATCTTCATAGTTTAGCCCCTCAAATCCCTTACTTCCTTCAACGCCTTGAATTTTGGTGGTCAACTTCTTAAGCTCTTCGGCCAGAATTCTGATAAGCAAGTCCTTATCATCAGACTCGGGTGTACTTGAGATGGGCCGGGTGGAGTGTGGCACGGTCTCCACGTAGATGGGGGTGTTGTGTTGGGTGTGGCAGTGGTCATTTGTGGAGTTCAAAGGTTCTGGGACGGGCAGTGAAGCATTGTTGGGAGTGTGGAAAGTATTGCAGTGGTGGTGAGGAGCGGGTTGCTTTGGGATATTTTGTGGAGGTATGGGGTTCTGAGTATTTGGGAAGGTAACTTCTGGAGTGGTGAGGGAAAATGACAGACTTGCCAAGTTCCGGACTTGATCAAGCTCTTCTTGGAATCTCAGTAGTTTTTGTTCTATCTGAGAGGCATTTTCCTTGGGGACCATAGCACCACGAGTGACCTCTACCCGTTCAGCTGAGTTGATTGAATCTTCCATTCTTCTTTTGCTTTTGTGCCTGACAGGACTGGGAGGAGGAGTAGGTGGAGGGCCCCTGGATCTTGTGAAACATGCTGATGTTGCCAGAGTTCACGAACTAACCTTTGGGGAGGAATAACAAAGCAAAACAAAAGGTACAAGTCAGTAAGGATCATAAGAAAGGAAAGATGTAGCGATATTTAAACAAATAGTGCAGGAATGTAAATCGTGTCCTAATTTGGGACCTCGTTGTGCCGAGGTAGGCCTAGCGACAAGTTGATTTGGAGAACTTATAACGCTAAATGCCTCATTTTATTGATAAAAATAAGACGAATCCCAAAACGACACTAAAATAGCAGAAGATAAAAATATTACTAATGGCCATTGGCCTTATTACATTTAAGCAAAAGAAAAGGAACCATAACTACTTGGTCCCAGAAGGACCTTCCCCAGACTCGGCATCTTTAGCTCCATCGAACAGCTTCACCAGCTCGCGAAGTCCTAGCAGTAAGTAGGCTCTGGCCAGGTGTCCACCTTCGTTTCCCTCAGCATTCTGGCAGTCTTCGATCCTCTTGATGAACTTCCTTTCCAGTTCCACCAAACCCCGCTCCAAGTACCCCAGTCGCTTGTTGGCGCTGACAGCCATGTCTTTCCACTCTTCAATCAGCTTTTGGTTGGCTTCTTGAATTTCACGGTGCTCACTTTCGCATTCCCGAATCCTCTTGCGCAGTTGGTTGTACTTAACCTGTGCTTCAGCCTTCTCATCGATGATCCTATGACCTCGAACAAACCCGGGTTGACCCAAACCATTACAATTATCCTCCAGCCAACTTGGATAGTATGGAGTATAACCAGCATGGTACCTGTTTGGCTCAATAGTGTCCCTTCCCATGACGATTTTGCAGTGCCACATGTGTTGGGCTTGGCACTTGTAAGGGCTGTCATCAGCTGGGAAATCAGTCCGGAAGTGACTCATCTTGTCGACCCTTGGTATAACCTGCTTCCTACCGGCCTGTCTCATGACTCGGAGAGGGACATAAGGATAAGTTCCTCCCAAACAGATAAGTATCAGAAACGGTGCATCCCTGGATCGGGCAATGAATTATTCAGTAGGAAACCATTCGAACATCTATTGTACTTGATTCTCTTTCAGATTTTCAAACAGTTCTACCCATCCTTTGGCATCTTCCGGCTGAGCAAACATGTTGGGCATGTAGTTCATCCTTCTTGGTTGATGGAAGGCTATATGATCATCCCAGTCCCTACGATGGATTTCCTGTCGGTACTCACCCTTTTGGAGGTGCTCCATGAGCCAGAGTTGGAGCAGCAAGTTGCAACCCTCGAAGTGTTTGGCTCCTTGTTGGCATTTCTCCAAGGCTCGGTATATCTCGGCAATAATCATGGGCACTATGATAAATGGTTGCCCGCCAATTCCTTCCATTAAGGTCTTGGTGACCATGGCTAGTCGGGTATAGATCCTCGCTTTCTTCATAGGAAATACTATAATCCCCAAGAAACAGCATGAAGACAAAGACCCTTCTATGGATATGCCCCAATGATGTGAGGGCGAACTCATCAGGATAAGTACGGTAAGATTTGCTGTGACCGTACCTTTCGTACAAGTAGTCAAAGGGAATGTATGACTCCTTCAAACATGTCAAGTCTGGATTCTTCTTTAGACCCATCATTTTGAGAAAACCTCTACCCTTGCGGTTTTCTGGCATTAACAAACCCGGAGTTTCCCACGGTATACCAGCCAGTCCTCCTATTTCCTCTAGTAGGGGTGTCATCTCAATGTCTCCAAAGCGGAACACAGACCTATCACAACCCCAGAATAGAGTGGCAGCTTCTATGATTTTGTTGTTGGGTTGAATTTCCAGGAGAGAAGGTACATTTCCTAGATATTTTCGGATAAGAGCTTGATCACTGGAATGAAGATCTTCCCACCAGCTTAACAATTTGGGGTGGATGTTGGTGACCATACCGAATCTGGGGACCTCGTGCCTCATTTCTGCAAGACAAAAGTGTTAGGCCCTTACCCCACCAGACTCGACTATTAAATACAAATAATTGGCATAACAAGCATTTAGTTCTCCAAATAAATGCACAAAACGTGGTAGCGTCCGTTTGGGTTTTGGGAAAACTCGGTGGACTTTGGACAAGGCTATCTTAAAGAGTCATTATGCGGACAACATAACTGACTCGGCTAGGTTTGACAATGATGCATGCACAATTAAACAGAGTAGGGTTTCTATGGGGGTATTAGANCTAGGGTTTCGAGAACCTTCGAGAGAGTTTGAGAGAGTTTGAGAGAGGAAAGGAATTCAGGGGCGGCTGGTAGAGTGAAATGAGTTAGGGTTGGGGGTTTGGGTGAATTAAAATGGTAAGGGGAGATCGTGGCCGTTGATCATATTGATCAACGGCCTGGATTAAAAGAGGCTTGGGTCGAGTAGTTAAATGGGTTAAGGGTATGGAATTGGGCTGGCCCAGTTGGGATTCAAAATTGGGTCAATTAGGGGGGGTCAATGTGGCTATAATCGAAATTTAATGGGGCTGCAATTGAGACGAAATGATGCCAAATTTTAAATAGTCAGTTTTCCCCCTTTTTATTTTATAAAAATAGTAAAAATGAATTAAACGTACTGGATCGGTTAATAATATAAATATTAATTTAAAAAATATTGGAACCAATTTCATAATTATAAAATGCTATTAATTCTCAAAATAGGCTAAAATTACAATTATATGCAATTTGACTTTTAAAATACCAAATAAATTTGTAAAAATGCATAAAAATTACCCTAGCTATATTTTGGTATAAATATGAGAATAAAATAAGTTATTCACCAAGATGATAATTTGGGAATAATTATTGGTTTTTGTACTGCTAAAATAGGGCAATACATTGATTTAAAATCTTTAAAAATTGGGAAAAAATACTAAAACACTTGGGCATACTTACATATTCATACATATGCTATTTTGAAAGGTATTTTGCATATAAAAATATACAGGGAAAAATTGGGTATCAACAATCAACATCAAGATAACCTTAAACACATGCAAGAACACAATACAAACACCTCCTACAGTAACTTCAAGTCAAAATCCAAGTTATATTCAGCTCACAACAACCCTCAGTAGCAATACAACACCACAGAAGTGACTTAAGCTAATTCAAGTACTATCTTGTAGTTTATCATCCTAACAACTTAACCAACGTACAAGCAAGCTTAAGCGTAATTAGTAGGCTGTTATACTCACCTTATCTAGTAGCAACAACTTGGAATTTCAGCAAAACACAGTCCACAACAATCCTCAATGACAACACAACCTCAAAGAGGTGTTGTTCTTCTCTAGAACTAAGTTTTGATGTTGAAATATGGTGTAATCACTTTGGAATCACTTCAAACCCTTGTAGTATCTGTTTAGAAGGGTTAGGAGAAGTTTGGAGACGAATTTGAGTTGAAAATGAGTTAAAAATAGGCGTCCCAATCGTTTATAAAGTGAAGTAGGTCGACAACCGCCTAAGTGGGTCCCATTGCGAGCTGCTTGCGCGGTCTCGCAAAAATGCGAATATCTCTCTATTCCGATATCGTATCGACAAACAGTTTAATGCGTTAGAAACTAGACTCGTATATCTTCCATTTGGTAGGTAGATCACCCCATAATTTCAAGTATATTTGGAGAAAAGATTGTCTACATTTGACCTAATTTTCAGCAAAATTATAAATGTAACTTGTGATGACCTTTGCCAACTCTTGTTCCACAATTTGCTTGCCTTCAAAACGTAGCAAATGACTATCATACGACTAAATTAACTCATAGCATAACCTTCTTATCATGTTAAGAACTCTAGTCTCATCCCAAAGTACATGTTATAACATTCCAAACTTGTCGACTTTCGACGGAACTTAATTTCTAGAATTGATTTTGCTTATAAGCTTTCCAACCCTCTTGGTACTCGTTATTCATGATCTTAAATATTTGTAACCTCCAAGGTAACATTATTAAGTTACTTTATTTGCTTTAAAATATAATCTCATTTTCGAGCTTACATCAATGGCTTACGACGTACTCTCACGTATGAAAACGTGGGGTATAACACATTTTGTAAAAATAGCACGGGCTAGCCAGTTTTTGGACTGGTAATTGAAAAATAGCCAGTGTTTGCAAAGTCATTGAAAAATAGTTACTTTTTTTACCGTAACTCGAAAAGTTCCAGCATAATATACTGGAGATTGGTGCACTTGTGTATGAACTTCCAGCATATTATGCTAGAACTCCAACCCGCGAAAAGTTCCAGCATAATATATTGGAGATTGGAGCACCTGTGTATGAACTTCCAGTATATTATGCTGGAGTATTTTCCGAATATTAAACGGTGTTTTCGTTCAGATTTATCTTTACATAAAAAGTAACTAAATTTTAATTATTTTTAAAATTGTGCTATTTTATAATTACCACTTGTAAATCTGGCTATTTTTAAATTTCACCCACTATTTTGGGAGTAAATGTGGCCTTTTTGAAAAAGGGTGGAAGAATATATTTGATAAAGAAAATACAGTAAATAATAAAATTAAAACATTAAATTTTGCTCCTCACGCGCCTAAGTGGACTAGATACACTTCATATAGCATGTTAACAAAAATGGGTGTTATAATTCCATCTTAACCATCTTTTACCCTTCCCGTTCATTATTATCAATTATTAAAATTTTACATGCTGAGGTCTTATTACCACCGTCTCTTTCCGTTTCAAGCGAGAAAGTCTCCTCGCAAAAGTTATACTCAAATTTTCATGTGTTGTAAAACCTATAGTTAATGCGGATGTCCATCACTTTTACTATTTTCATTCATGATGTGAATAATCTCCCACTACTCATCGCTATTAAGATTGTAACTCCCACACCTCCATAACCTCTCCCCATGATCTTGTCTCGTGATATCAATTGGTAATGTCATGTTTAAGACAATTTGTAACCTTCATATGTAATAGTATAAATAGAGAAATGAAATGTGAGATGGAATACACTTGAACACTTGATGAAATAAGAAAGTTGTTTTTCTTCCCTTATTCTATTTATCTTCTTATTTTATATTGTTACTTTGAGCTACATTTCTTAATACGTTATTAGCACGACTGTAGCCTTCTCCAAAGTTAAGTGCAATTCTTCATCCGAAAGGTATAACACGTTATCTTCTACATTTCTTCTTCTCTTCTTGCCATTTCTAGTGATATTGTACTGTGTGAATTAAGTCAAAATTGTTATTGTGATTAGTGATCATTACGAATCAATATGAATCACACTACACTGTGGACAAACATGATAGATTGCTAGTTATTGGCGTTATAAGTCATCACCTTAAACTTATATTATTATCAATATTTTGTCTTCATTTATTGAAATTGTGGTTTGATAAAATACGTAACTTTACATTCTGAAATCTACTACTAATAAATAGATTAAGGTCATCATTACCACTATATATATTATGACAACACAGTTTAAACATTCGTAATGCTTTTATCCATTTATTTATTTTCACTATCATCTTAATCATTTCTGATTTATTTATGTTCTTTGATAGTTTTCACTATGTCGAATTTGTCAAAGCTTTTGTGGCACTTGACATTTCTGGAAAGAATTGCCTATCATGGGTTTCGATGTTGAGATTCACATAGCCGCTAAAGGTCTTGGTGACACCATTATTCAGGGTAATGAGGCACCGGTCCAGGACAAAGCGAAGGCCATGATTTTCCTTCGTCATCATTTGGATGAAGGTTTGAAGGGTAAATATTTAATAGTGAAAGATCCACTTGAATTGTGGACTAGCCTGAAGGAAAGGTATGATCACCTTAAGGCTACGGTATTGCCAAGGGCTCGATATGAGTGAATGCACTTACGGTTGCAAGATTTTAAGACCGTAAGTGAGTATAACTCTCCTATATTTCGAATAACTTCCCAGTTGAAATTACGTGGGGATGTTATGAATGATGACGATTTGTTGAAAAGGCTCTTACGACTTTTCATGCCTCAAATATGGTATTACAGCAGCAATACCGTGAAAAGAGTTTTAATAAGTATTATGTATTGATCTCATGCCTTCTGGTGGCTGAGCAACATAATACCATTTTGCTAAAAAATCATGAAGCCCGTCCCACATGGTCAGCTCCCCTTTCTGAAGCGAGTATGGCAGCTAGACTGATAAGTCTGGAAAAAGATAGAATAATAATCATGGCCATATGAATGTACGTGGGCATGGAAATGGTAAGAGACGATATAATAGTCGTCATCGTGGTGGTCATGGCAAACGAGAGAACAATATGGGTTCTCAAAATAATCCTTCAAGAGGCAAAAGCGGTAACTGCCACCGCTGTGGCATGAAAGGTCATTGGAAAATAAAATGCCGTGCACCTCAGCATTTTGTCAGGTTTTATCAAAACTCCATCAAAAGAAAGGCAAGTAATGTTGGAGCATCTTTTTCTAATGCCCCAGTGGAGTCTCACTTGACCTTTAAAAATGATTTTGAGGTAGGGCCTTCAAACAAAAATGATGACAATGCCGAGGCAAATCTTGCTTTGAATGATGATGATTTTCAAGTCCTCGACGATCTTACTCATTTGGAAGTTGAAAATTTCTTTGGAGATCAAAACTAAAGTTTGATCATTTTACTGGGGAATGCAATTATGTTGTTATTTTTATTTTCAGTATTTTTGTCTCGTCTAAAGTTGTTTTTATTTTCAAGTAGTACTTAAGTTGTCTTATATTGTCGTTGGTGATGTTAGTTTTTCTGTATTTCTCATGATGTACTTTTATTTTTTTATGAAGAAATTAAAATTCCCCAGTCTTCAGTTGGATCCAAGATGAGTAATGAAGATTTATATCTTTTGGATAGTGCTACAACTCACACAATATTAAGAGAAAAGAAAATTTTCTTTTATTTGATTATGAAAAAGGCCTATGTTAATACAATATCTGGTAGTACAAAGTTAATTGAGGGCTCTGGAAGAGCGGCCCTATTACTACCTGGAGGAACGATATTAATATTGATAATGCATTATATTGTAGTAAGTCTCAAAGAAACTTGTTGAGTTTCAAAGCTATTCGCCAAAATGGTTACCATGTTGAGACCTCAAATGAAAGAAAGGTTGAATACCTTTATATTACTACAATAAAAGCGGGTAAAAATATGTGCACGAAAAATTTCTCGCATTTTCTTCTGGGTTGTACCACACAAATATTGGTGTGGTTGGATCACATGCCATAGTAAACAAAAAGTTTACTACTTCTAATGACTTTATCATTTGGCATGACCGGTTGGGCATCCCGGTTCTAACATAATGCGCAGAATAATAGAGAATTCAAATAGGCACACATTGAAGAATAAGAAGATTCTTCAATTTAAGGAATTCTCTTGTGCTGCTTGTTCTCAAGGAAAATTGGTTATATTAGATAATATTGAAGGATAACAATCTAAGATATAATGTGAGATTATTCAATTTCACGTTTGGTTGAATTGTTTTCTAAGAAAACCAAAATTAAAGTTAACAATAAAATATTATCCAAGTTTTATATATGGAAAATCAAATATAATTTTATGTTATACTACATATTTTTTATTTTTAATCCAATGACCCAAATATATATAAATTGAAAGTGTATCTAATAAATATTTGTTTTTTGTTATAATTTTTGCATTATAATACATGTATAATCTTTTGTGAATCAAAAGACCCCGTAGGGTACATCGACTTATTTTTATAAGGGAGAGGATTGGTGTTAAAAATATTTAGATAATAGAAAAAAATTAACTATGTTATAATATTTAGAGTCAAATTGATAAAATTACGGACATGAAACAATAATAAGATAGGAGAAGACAATATTATGTATTCTAAATGAATTTATTAATTTTTTTCTTTTTAATTTATTTTAACAAACGACAACTTCAGATGTCTATTATTTCATTTCTAAGTTATTTTTGTAAAAAATATAACTCACTATCAGCCCTTTTTATACTTTACACCATAGTTATCAATTTTTCCTTGAACTATAGGGACAACATCTTCATTTTCAAATCTCTAAAGAGAAAAAAAAAGATTTATTTTTAAATAAGTTTTACTTGATAAATATTTAAAGAAACTTGATAATAATATTTATGCGTTACTTTCTTATTTTTAATATTAGGTCACGGAAATAACTATAAATATCATAAGATATTCCCGCAGAGGTCTTTAGAAATAAGAATAAAATATTTAAGGATTTTAATAGAAAAGAATTTCTCTTTATTGAACTGGCTAATGGGATCAACATTCATCATTTTCAAGAAAATTACTTTTAATTTATTAACCCAAAGATATTTTTTAAATATTCCTTTTGTGATTTTTAAAATAATATATTCATGAATATAAGGTACACGCACAAAGCACGTACCCAAGACTAATACTTATATGGTTGTCGAGGAGGTTAATACATATTCTTTCCCTCTTTATTCCTTAGACTCCACTCAACCTTTTATTATTAATTTCTCTTTTTCTGTTATTTTCACCCTCTTTCCTACCGTTACTTTCTATATTACGTTGTGTCTTCCTTCTTTCCTTTTCTCCCACAATCATACGGTTAATCTAGGAAAAACCTTTTGCTCCCTAATTCATGCCAACGAATTTCTATTCTCTTTTATGAATTCTCTACAAAATTTCAAAAGTTTTGTTTCTTTCTATTTTAATAGTCCCATTAATTAAGAGAAATAATAAGAAACATAGCGTTTCAAATTTCTTCTGCTTGCTTACATGCACCGACTTACATTTCTCTCTTTTTCTTTGAGACCAATGAATGGACAATATTGCTATGTTATCCTTTAAACATCAAGATCTTTAATTATTTCAATGATTTTGAGACACTCAAAACAAACAAAAAACTTAGCTTTTGTAGTCGCATAAGAAGAAAGGATTATCAAGAATATCTAAGTTCAAATTTTTTAACTATTTCAAAGACTCTGAAACACCCTAACACACATAAACTTAGTTATTGTAGTAAAATAAAACTAAAGCTTATAACTTTAATACTAAAACTCTGAATTTGTGTAATCGCATAAGAAGTAGAGTTAAAAAATTTAAAGTACCAAACTTTAAACGGAACAATGGAAGTAGAGTTATGGTCTCCTATGAACGGTGAAGAGTTCAACATTCTATTAGTTATAATCGCATACAAACTTTTGCATCAAATTACAAATACATGAACCACACAAACTGAAAGAGTCCTTTTATTCTTACTTCATCACTCAAAATGATCATAAATGATGTTGTTATTACACAATAGAAATGGAGAGAGCAAACCTTCCTCTTGTTGAACACATTTTGTAGTAAAAAAAAAAGAAAATTTCATTCGTATACCTTTTTCCCCTTACACAAGGAATTAAAACTGGAAATCTATTTCAAACTCACATAAGGTATATAGCCTTATCTGCAACTTCAACGAAATAGAAGTTGAATTATCTAAAATCTACAACGAGTATGACATGAGGCTGGAGATAAAAAGCAGCTTCTGTAGTTTAGCATGCAATTTCACATTCTAGAAAGAAAGGTGTTTACCTTTAAATCGGATAACAATTAAATTTGTACACGGTTTTAAGGATACGTGGATTGATTCAGCATAAATAGTCAAGAATATTTGATAAACAAGTTAAAGACAAAATGAACTATCAAATCAGTTATATGGCCTAGACCGAACCTAGGTTGAACAGTAATTTTGCGCTCGAATGGACCTTTGGCTCGATCCCGATTATGAACAAAGAATAGAACAATTAAATAAGAACTTTTGCGGTAGCTAGAAAGTAGAGAATGAATTTTTATTGCTTTGATTCGTGTGGTACAATGTGTGTTTCAAAAGAAAAACTGCCCCTTTATATAGTAGGAGAGTTTCACCCCTAGTACAAGTCCAAAAAAAGTAAAATCTTCCTTTCTCGTTAATTACTTATCCATAACCGTAATCAAGCGAGATCTGCACCGTGATATCCGATTAGGTACAGATATCACGGCCCTCTACCGTCGTGCGTAACCGTTTGCCATATTTTACGAGGTCTTAGAACCCGTTCTGGTTCCGGGGAGCGTTGCTTTATCACGCCTGATGATGAACACACCATTCACCTTTCATGGATCTAGATATGAAGGGCTCTCCGCCTCGATTTCAACCTCGTGCATCCGTGCCTTTTTACCGTCTACTTCATCAGGAAGTCGGGGTATGCATTGTCCCTGATTTTACCCGTATACAAAAGGTTCAAAAAATTTCACATAATGAGTAAACTGTTGTAGAAAATAATTGAAGTTATAACAAAATCTTGTATAAGCAGAATATAATATATTTATAGTGATTAAGATATGGCAGTGATCACGCCCAACTCTAGTCCTAAAAAGGATAAGCGGTCGCTGCAAATATAATCCGGTCTAAAAGTCCGGAGTCGAATCCCACAGAGAACTAAGGGTTAGCTATATCAATTTAATATCACTAAAAAAGACAAGTTTGAACAATTTTCTAAATTATAAAGATTGAGAATTATATTTCTAACTAATTAACTAGCAAATACTAGAAAACGGTAAAATTATCAATTAACGAGACAAAGGGTTGGAGACTAAATTAAGGAGGTCTAGAGTTATGATTTCCCCAATTGTCGGAATCCTTCTAGCGATGTTCCCTACAATTTTGCCAATGTATTCTCTACTGATCGTGAGCACTTCAGATGTCGTAATTCTCTCTCGAGCAACTACAACAATTTACTAGACATATTCTCTCGAACTACACTAGTTGACTTTATCTAACCGCTCATTATGACCACGTCAAGGCTTTGTTATTTCTAAACCTGCTTTTAAACCTACTGTATTGATTTCTCACATACGTTAGGAGTGACGTTGTTCAACAACTACCTAAATATGTACTCTATCTCGAGCACTACACACCTAAATAGACACAATCAATTGATGGTCATTCAATCAACAACAACAAACACGTAGTTGAACAAGTAGAGAAATCCAACGGCTCAATTATATAAAAACATAACAAGAATTTATCCTACAAAAGGTTCTATCAAAATCCTAGATAACAAATTAGTTATTCATAATAGTATGTAAAACTACAATACTAAAAGTAATAACCACAATGAAAAAATAGGAAGAGGAAGGAAAAACTCGTAGAAGAATTCTCCGCGTTGCTCCTATTGTGTCTTTGCCTCCTTAGGTCGAATCTGTGTCAAAAATTGGTCTCCTCATCTCAAAATACCGTTTTTCCATGTATATATACCAAGTAGGGTCGGGCCCAAATAATTATACCTTCTCCTACGCGATAAAATATAATTTTCCAGGCCTGGACGTCCGCGGGCGCGGCCCGGGCGCGGTACTTTCCTAGTGTACTGCCTTAGCCCGCCTCAGGTCCGCGGTCGCGTTTTCGACCGTATTTTTCACCCTGTTACATTTGGAATTTGGAAAAACATAAAACGTAAAAGTTGTAGCCGTTTAAGTTAGCTTTCCAACCATATATTTTGGAGCCCAAATATAGTTCTGAGCAAAAAGTTATGTGTATTTTACTAGACAGTGCGCAATATGCCTACTCGATTCTTCGTTTTGTTGCTCTATCATCCGTTGATCCCCGAATACGATCCCGGATTAATTCCTTTTACTCAGACTTCAAAGCTCCAAATCACTTGAATTCATTCCATAACATCTACATAGCCCGGAATCACTCCTACAAGGCCTAAAATACACAATTAGTGCAAGACACTAGCGATTAAAGCTCAAACTCAATTAAAGTGCAGTAAATTTGAGTGTAATAAGCGACTAAAATACGCAATTATAGCATATCATCAACACCCCATACTTAAATCATGCTCATCCTCGAGCAATCAAACTGCACTTTTTTTTATAGACACGACCTTTTTAAACAATTCTCCAAACTCATCACACCAAGAGTATTTAAAATAGACTAAGCACAAAAACGTAACATCTTCACCTCCAGATTTGACTCACAAGTACCACGCATTATTCACAACTCACTCATTTACTCTAACATAGAGGTCCTGACATTACATTTCCTTCATGAATCAAGTGCCCTCACACAACAAAAGAGATTAGTTCCACACAATAAAATTTAAGAATACTTAGGAACTCAAGATAGAAAGAATTCACTCGCTCTCAGAAATAACATTCATATGCCACAAAAGATGCACCATAAGCTTGCCCGTAGTGTACTACTCCACTAATCGAGCTCATTCAATCTAGGATCAATTAGGACTTTATTTGGTTGTAATGTAGGCTACGGGACGGGTAGGATACATTTAGATATAAGAGTGACTACACCTCCCTAAGCACTTTAATATATATACTTTAACATTCAAACCCCATACTTATGACAAACCAATACTCCACATTCACATTAATGTATATTATC
>NW_017672117.1:100057-110552 GCF_001879085.1 Nicotiana attenuata
CCTAAATATGTACTCTCTCTCGAGCAGTACACACTAAATAGGCACAGTCAATTGATGGCCATTCAATCAACAGCAACAAACACGTAGTTGAACAAGTAGAGAAATCCAACAGCTCAATTATATAAAAACATAACAAGTATTTATCCTACAAAAGGTTCCATCAAAACCCTAGATAACAAATTAGCTATTCATAAAAGTATGCAAAAATACAATACTGGAATGCATAACCAATAATGGAAATAGGAAGAAGGAAGTAAAAAAACTCGTGGAAGAATTCTCCGCCTTGCTCCCAATGTGTTCTTGCCTCCTTAGGTCGAATCTGCGGTCTCCTTAGCCTCCTTAGGTCTAAATTATGTCAAAAGTATGTCAAAAAGTCTTCAAAATACCATTTTTCCATGTATATATACCAAGTAGGATTGGGCCCAAACAATTACACTTTCTCCTACGAGAAAAAGGATACATTTTTCCGGATAGGACGTGTGCGGCGGCGCTTGGACCGCGCATATCCACTTTGATTCTGCCTGACGAGCGCGGCCTGAGCGCGGCCGCGCACTTTTCACCCTGTTCTGTTTGGAATTTGAAAAAACATAAGACATTAAAGTTGTAGCCTTTTGAGTTAGCTTTCCAACCATATATTGTGGAGCCCAAATGGAGTTCTGAGAAGAATGTTATGTGCATTTTTTTAGACAGTGCGCAATATGCCTACTCGATTCTTCGTTTGTTCTAACTATCATCCGTTGACCCCCGAACACGATTCCGACTTAATTCCTTGAGCTTTTACTCAGACTCCAAAGCTCCAAATCACTTGAATTCATTCCATAACATCTACATAGCTAGGAATCACTCCTACAAGGCATAAAACACACAATTAGTGCAAGACACTAGCGATTAAAGATCAAACTCAATTAAAGTGCAGTAAATTTGAGTGTAATAAGCAACTAAAATATGTAATTATAGCCTATCATCAACACCCCACACTTAAACCATTGCTCGTCCTCGAGTAACTACAACAATTTACTGATCGTGAGCACTTTAGATGTCGTAATTATCTCTCGAGCAACTACAACAATTTACTAGACATATTCTCTCGAACTACGCTAGTTGGCTTTATCTAACCGCCCATTATGACCATGTCAAAGCTTTGTTATTTCTAAACCTGCCTTTAAACCCACTGTATTGATTTCTCACATACATTAGGAGTGACGTTGTTCAACAACTACCTAAATATGTACTCTCTCTCGAGCACTACATACTAAATAGGCAAAGTCAACTGATGGCCATTCAATCAACAACAACAAACACGTAGTTGAACAAGTAGAGAAATCCAACCGCTCAATTATATAAAAACATAACAAGAATCTATCCTACAAAAGGTTCTATCAAAACCCTAGATAACATATTAGCTATTCATAATAGTATGTAAAATTACAATACTAAAAGTCATAACCACAATGAAAAAATAGGAAGAGGAAGGAAAAACTCGTAGAAGAATTCTCCGCCTTGCTCCTATTGTGTCTCTGCCTCCTTAGGTCGAATCTGTGTCAAAAATTGGTCTCCTCCTCTCAAAATACCGTTTTTCCATGTATATATACCAAGTAGGGTCGGGCCCAAATAATTATACCTTCTCCTACGTGAAAAAGGACAAGTTTCCAGGCCTGGACGTCCGCGGCCACGGCCCGGGCGTGGTACTTTCCTAGATTACTGCCTCAGCCAGCCTCAGGTCCGCGGTCGCGTTTTCGACCGCGTTTTTAACCCTGTTTCGTTTGGAATTTGGAAAAACGTAAAACATGAAAGTTGTATCCCTTTGAGTTAGATTTCCAACCATATATTGTGGAGCCCAAATGAAGTTCTGAGCAAAAAGTTATGTGCATTTTACTTGAGAGTGCGCAAATATGCCTACTCGATTCTTCGTTTTGTTGCTTTATCATCCGTTGATCCCCGAATACGATCCCTGCTTAATTCCTTGGGCTTTTAATCAGACTTCGAAGCTCCAAATCACTTGAATTCATTCCATAACATCTACATAGCTCGGAATCACTCCTACACGGCATAAAACACACAATTAATGCAAGACACTAGCGATTAAAGATCAAACACAATTAAAGTGCAGTAAATTTGAGTGTAATAAGCGACTAAAATACGCAATTATAGCCCATCATCAGGGACCAAATTCCAAATCCCATTACTAAAACATTCTCCTTTGGGCCGGAACAAAGGGTTCGACCTTACTTAGACATCATGTGTTTGTATTTTACTAACATATGATAATGCATGATCCATTATCTTTCTTTCTCTTCTTTTTTCGCATTTGTTCCAAGCTTTTTTTTTTTCTCTTGCATTTGTTCATTGTTGTAACCTTCCTATAACGTAAGGATTGTGTCCTTTCATAGTGTCGTCGTTACTTTTATTTAGTGTTACAACTATTACACTATTTTTGACGTGACTGTTAGTGTTATTAAGAGGAGACTGTTTAGGAGGTACCAGTTGGATTTATTAATAGAGGAAAAATTTGGGGGGAAAACAACAAAATTTGAATAAAAGATAAATAGCAATCCTCATCTATGCCACATCACTCCTTTATACACTATATATATATAGTGTGAGAATGCACGGAAGAAAAATCTATATTTAACAATGATACAAAACCTTATATATAATACATATTTTACTCCTACTAAATATAAGACTAGGGCAATTTATTCAAAACTATCTAACACTCTCCCTCAAGCCGGTGCATACAAATCATGTCTACCAAACTTGTTAAATATGTTACTAATACGAGGAGCAGTGAGGGACTTGGTGAAAACTTCTGTAAGTTGATCATTCGACATACAAGGCCACTAGACTCCCACTAAGCAACAAAACCAGGTAGTTGCTGATAACAGAAGTTGGTCGAAAAGTTGCCGGAGAATTTGAAAATAGTGAGACTAAGCCGATTTCCACACTACAAAATAGATTCTAAAAACCACCAAAAAACAAAAACTTTTCTGGAAATTACTATTCATGCCGGGAAATCGCTCTTCAGGCTGGAAAAAGTGCACTGATCACACTAGAAAAAAAAATAAAAATTATAAGAATTTGATGTAATTTATATGGGTAGGCTCGGAATCACTGGACGAGTAAGTTGTCTAGAAGAAGTTTTGTCAAAAAGTGACCGAAATGGCTCATATGCGCCGGAAAAATTATTGTAGCACGTCGGAACCCTAGTTCTGGAAGCGTGAGAGGGACTTTGTGCCGGAGCGATTGACTGGGATTTTGTTGCCTGACTTTTTCGAACAAGATGGTAGTGTTGGTTTTCGCCAACACTTAACGATGAGAAGATAACGCAAATCAATCTTGAGTCGTCAACCGAAAAGATACACGGTGACTGACTTTTTTGTTTTGATGGGATTGAAATTTCTGGGCTTTGGTCGCACAAGGGTTTCGGATCTGATGGTGGTACTGGCATATGCACAATACCAATGTAGTAGTTATGATCCCTGGGAACAAAACGAAGTTGCCGGAAAATTGCACGGCGACGAGATTTTTCTTCCCGGATATCACTGGAATGACGCACAGCGATAATTTTCTCATTGAAGCTCTAATACCATGTGAGAATGCACGGGAGAAAAATCTATATTTAATAATGATACAATAATCTCTATATATAACACATATTCTACTCCTACATATGGGAATAGGAGAATTTATACATAACTATCTAACATATAGATTAGAAGCAGCTTGATGATATTACACATTTCGAAATGCCCGATCGCTAACGAGCCTGTACAATTTGAAATTCCATAATACACTAGCAACAATGCTAGTATTTGTTAACTTCAATGTTAGTATCCTACAGAGTTACAACAGCTCTACAATATGTCCTGTAAAATAGATGGCAAAATAGGAAAGGCATTTTCCTTCTGATACATGGCGTGGATCCTGCAGAGAGCAGAACCAGCTACTTTCCAGGCAAACCCACATTTTTCGATGCCGTATGTGATCCTGGCATTATCATATGTTACATGATATAATGCAAGGGCCTCGTTAAAGATGTCTTCGGTCTTTCTCACACTTTGTTCAAACTCTGGAGCACCATAGAGCAACTGCATTGCAAGAGATCAATAAGGCTCACTTCATGTACCGACGACCATCTTTCTTTGACTGAAAGTTGGCATGAAGGAAAAACTAACCTCCTCCTTTTGATAAAGTAATAAGATTTCATCAAGGGAAGGGCAAAACATGCCCGTATACAGGAAAAACTAACCTTCTTGTACTTCTTTATAACTTCATTGCAAGCGGAATTTTTTCAGTTCACAGCCAGAGTTCATGGCCATTGTCATGTCCTTTTTGTACTCTTCATATCTTTCTCTCCACAATGTCGTGCATTCGTCAGGGATTTCAACATGAAAACAAGGTAGTTTTTTGGCCAAAAGTGCCAAAAGCACGATGGTGTATCGGTGCTAAAGATCTCCCAACCTAAAACACTGATTTTTACTTGAAGATTTACCTCACTCTTGACTTAGTATTTTATTCTCCTTTTGTGTTGTTGTTCTATTCATTGAGAGGGCGTTTAGCTTTACAAACCAGTACTATTTCATATATACTAACATTTCTTTTGCCGGGGACGCTGCTTCTTTAATGGATGCAGGTGGCTCCACAGCTGGCGGCATCGATCATTGCTAGTAATATACTCTTTTTTCAACTGACTTGGTGAGCCCCACTTCCGATCAGGTTCTTGTTTCTTTTGCTCCTTGTACATTATATTCCGAGGTATAGACGGGGCCTTGTTATTGACACTTTCATATTACTCTTTTGTTTCTATTAGATGTTCCGTAGACATGGTGTGTGCTGTAATTTGATTAGGGCAGCAGTCTAAAAATGTTGTAAATATCAAACATGTTTCCACTTTTAACTATGAAAATGTAACATTTTGGAAATTGGAAATGAAGTTTCTAAAAGTGATAAAAATTGATGTTGCACACTTTATACTCTCATGTTTAACTCTTATTATTGATCCTCGCGTTATTCATAAGTATGGTATGGTAGAAAGCATCAAGGAGGCTTGCTTGACTGGGATATCTCGATTGAGCGTCGGTCACATTGTCCAAGGTCGGGGCGCGACATTATGGATGAGTGCGAGATGTGTTCTGTTACTTTTTTAAATCTCTCTCTCTATCTATCTATCTATATATATATATCTATATATATATATATAGATAGATAGATAGATAGATAGAGAGAGAAAGAGAAAGGTGATATGGCACCTTCCTATGCCCAGCATTGGTATTTATCTTTTTTGTCAGATTTTTGGCTTTTTTTCTTATTTTGCTCTTAAAATATTGTTGAAAAATGAAGTCCAAGTTAAAAAGTTTTACTGTTTCTGCATTTATTGCTCAATTAAAAAGGGAAAGACGTGCTGAAAAATGAAAAGTTAAAAAGTTAACTGTTTCTGCATTCATTGCCCAATTAAAAAGCGAAAGGCGTTTAAGAAAATGAAGTCTTTCTATATTCAAAACCTTTAATTTTCTGTTTTCAAAATCTTTTTGCATTTAATGGGGGTCTTCGTTTTAAATTGAAGAGCTATCATCCCAGTGTTTTCCATACCAAACAAAATTTGTAATTGTAACTAAATTCTCAGAGAATTGGCTTCAACTTTTCCCTTGCCACCATTTCTGTTCTGCCACTTCTTTTTAGTGAGAAAAGGAAATCGAGAAAGAGGGAGAGAGAGCGCATTAGCAAGAACAATGAGTCGAACTCGCAACTTAGTTGCGCCAAATAACTGAGAATGAGACGTCAGAGTACGAGTAAAAAGATGCAGCGGTATCAAGTCTATTTTGAATCAATCTAATATGTATTGTCTTCGAATAGTCCAAGAAGAGAGTCCATCCATTTTTCCTTTTAAACTTTGCATCGCACTTCATTTTGTGCCTATTTTCCCCAGTAATCTTTTTTAACACTTTTTTTATTTTGAGTTGTATATTTTGTTATGTTTAGTCAATTTTATTTGGTAACTTCACCCATAATGCAGTTTTAGAAGATAGGGTGATAGTGATAATTTTCACAAAACAAACCCAACATTCATGAGTTGACAATTATTATTGTCAGTTGCTATTAGTTTTTGGGTGTTCGTTTGTAATTTATTTTCTCGCTTTAGTAAAGTATGTTTGGGACTGAGATGTATTTGTAGGTGTTGTTGCATTGAGCACGACACGTTTGCTATTGAGAGCTTCATATTATTTAGCGTTGCCATCTCGATAATTTTTTTTTTTGGGTTTATGCTACATAGAAATGAGCTGGTGCCTTCAAATAAAGCTTCAAATGATGAGCAATGGAAGGTCAAGATTATTATCGAGTTAGACGATTACGGGTGTGTCTTGCCATCTTGGTCTTTTTTGTTTATTCTTTCTGATGTATTTTGTAGATTAGTTTTTGCATACATAGACAAGAAATTTTTAATTCCTTCTACGTCAATTACATTTAAGAAAATATTATTTCTATATATTTTAAATGATCGCGCGAAGCGGAGACAAATTCACTAATATATATTAAATATCAGTACTCAATCTTTAGTTTGCTTGTTATTATACTATAATAACTAGTTAACTAACCCGCACTTCGCGCGGTAAAAAAATTCTTTTTTTTTTTTTGTAAATTTAGTTGATAAAGAAGTAAACTTTTTCAAGTGCCAAATATGAAAAAATAACTATATAACCTAAGACAAAAATAAAGAATTCAAAACAATAAGAAAAAAACACATGAACAAATAAATAGAAAACAAATTCAAACAAATAACATATTATCTACCACTTTGTAGTTTTATAATGATATATACAGTTGTGGAGGAGAAGCAAACATTTATGTACGTAAGTCTTCTTGCCTTCCCTATTTAAATGATATGCGTAAATAATGAAGTATAACATATGCAACAAAAGCACTAAAATTTTCTCTCTTTGATTAATATATTAATTTGGAAGATAAGCTTTTTATGTATTATCAAAATTATTAATTTGTAATCATAATGCACGCACATACATTGAGTAATATGTAACCTTTTAAAGGCTTTTCATACTAAATGTGCATGTTTAAACTCACATGCTCAATTTATTTCCAGTTTGTAAAGAAAAGATAATTTAAAGGATAAAACCAAGGCTTCTGATACACTTAGTTAATTATATGACACAATATGGTAAAAACTTTGACTAAATTAATTACTACTTAAGAATATTTATAATTAATTGTACAATCAGAGTTGTAGAATATGCTTTTCGGCCTTCCTCTTTCTTCCATGGAATAAAATAATTATTTTATAGAAAAAAATAAGGAGAAACAACAAAAGGAACAAATGCCAAATATGAATTTCCAAGTTGAAGGATGCATTTGATAGTTACAATATTGCCTCCTTTAAGTTATCAAATAGGTTTAACAGAAGAAAGAAAAAAAGAGGATAACACTATGAAAAGAGAATTTAATGAAGCACATAAATTAATGTTAAAATACTAAGTAAATGAACAATTAAGGAGGAATGTGAAAAGTTTGAAACCATAAAATAGGACATAAATGGGTAATAAAGTATTTAGTAAATGAATTACTGTACGACAGGGGAAAAGTTATATAATTGTACTTGCACAGTATGAATTTTTAAATATAATTAAAGCAGGAAATAAGAAAGATATAAAAAAGCAAAAAGCAAAAAAAATAAAGAATATAATAGGTTACTTACTGATCAGAAGTTCCAAAATAACCTTTTTTTACAAATATAAAAGGATTAAGCTTTTTAGATCTTCGTAACGTTTGCCTCATGACACAACTCAATGAATTAAGAAGCTTGTTTCAGATTCAAGAGAGAAAACATATCATTTCTTTTAGTATGAACAAAATCAATATAATCACATTATTCATAAATAAAACATATTGAGGTCAACTGAAATAAAGCAAGATCTAATTGCTTGAGAAGGAACCTGCTTGTGTCATAACCAAATCAATATCTCGAGGTTCAACTCTCGTTCCTTTTCTACATCAGCATGTGCAATAGTTTAAGAAGAAGCTTTCCCTACCATATTGGCAATTATAGAGATGGAAATACAGTAGCATAGACCAAACAAACCAAAGGAACTCTTCATTGTGACATAAATAATACCAAGTGCTTATGAGCCCCACCAAGCACCAATAATGCCGCACATTGTTAGGAGTCAAATAAAAATATGAGCGAAATAAGATGACAAAATCAAATTTCAAATCTGACTCAAATCAGTCTCCATAACTTTGAGTGAAATGGTTTTTGGGCAGCTTATAAAATGATCCAAAAAGGAATACGAAAGGTTGTAGTAATAATTGAGGTACTTGAATATTGAGACTTTTCAGCTGTCTTACTGTAAGGAATAGGAATGAGTGTAGTAATAAATGAAATATTTATTCTTATATTAAGATATAAACAAATAAATAAATAAAAAGTAGAGAAAAAGAAAAAAAAGGAGAAAAAAGATAAATAGAATCCTTGGCCAAGTAGAAGTACCACATCACCTTATCTATTCACTCTTATATATATATATATAGATATAGATAGATAGATAGATAGATTTTAGATCATGGTCCTATATTAAATTCGGAAAAGGGCCTAAACTACCCCTATCGTTTGCTAAATACCCCCGCGATTACCGGCAGAATTGGTGGGTCTTTCATTTAATGACATGACGATTTTTAACTGGGCCATGTGGCAATCTTTGACTGGAACGAAAAATGGATATTATTTCAACCCATTTACTTATCCGACCCATTTACAAAAAATGGGTGGTATCTATCACACCCATTCCTACTCATCTGACCTCCCCCTTTCTTCTTCTCCAATCATAAACCCCATCTTTGGGAAATGAATATGCCAAGAACTCCTGCAGCATTGAAGGACACTGGATTTTGGTCTTTAGGCAGGACGCACATACGGTGATGCAATCTTGTTGTAAATGGAAATTGAAACGTATTACATACATCTCTAGTACAGTTGAAGGGCGAAGATACATACACACACGGAGAACATACTGTTCTTTGCAAATATGATTGTAAACAATCTTCTAGTGCAATATTTTTCTTTACTTTTTCAATTCACAAACACACAAAGAACATACTTTTCTTTGCAAAATTTGTTAGGACCAAAAAAGTCAGCTGTCATGCGGAAGCCAGCAAAGCAAATCTTGAAAGATGATAAGTCCGACAACAAAGAGAAGTCTACCAAAAGAGACATATCACGCCCAATTCTAGTCCTAAAAAGGATAAGCGGTCGCTGCAAATATAATCCGGTCTAGTGTACTGCCTTAGCCCGCCTCAGGTCCGCGGTCGCATTTTCGACCGTATTTTTCACCCTGATACATTTGGAATTTGGAAAAACATAAAGCGTAAAAGTTGTAGCGCTTTAAGTTAGCTTTCCAACCATATATTTTAGAGCCCAAATATAGTTCTGAGCAAAAAGTTATGTATATTTTACTAGACAGTACGCAATATGCCTACTCGATTCTTCGTTTTGTTGCTCTATCATCCGTTGATCCCCGAATACGATCCCGGATTAATTCTTTTTACTCAGACTTCAAAGCTCCAAATCACTTGAATTCATTCCATAACATCTACATAGCTCGGAATCACTCCTACAAGGCCTAAAATACACAATTAGTGCAAGACACTAGCGATTAAAGCTCAAACTCAATTAAAGTGCAGTAAATTTGAGTGTAATAAGCGACTAAAATACGCAATTATAGCATATCATCAACACCCCATACTTAAATCATTGCTCATCCTCGAGCAATCAAACTGCACTTTTTTTTATAGACACGACCTTTTTAAACAATTCTCCAAACTCATCACACCAAGAGTATTTAAAATAGACTAAGCACAAAAACGTAACATCTTCACCTCCAGATTTGACTCACAAGTACCACGCATTATTCACAACTCACTCATTTACTCTAACATAGAGGTCCTGACATTACATTTCCTTCATGAATCAAGTGCCCTCACACAACAAAAGAGATTAGTTCCACACAATAAAATTTAAGAATACTTAGGAACTCAAGATAGAAAGAATTCACTCGCTCTCAGAAATAACATTCATATGCCACAAAAGATGCACCATAAGCTTGCCCGTAGTGTACTACTCCACTAATCGAGCTCATTCAATGGATCAATTAGGACTTTATTTGGTTGTAATGTAGGCTACGGGACGGGTAGGATACATTTAGATATAAGAGTGACTACACCTCCCTAAGCACTTTAATATATATACTTTAACATTCAAACCCCATACTTATGACAAACCAATACTCCACATTCACATTAATGTATATTATCTCATTCTTCTTTAAGCACACTTACATCAAGAGCCACCACTTATTAAGGAATTTTTTTTCACAACAATCCAACTAATTTTTTTTTCAATTCAAGTGGCTCTTACTTTTAAAAACGGTGCACCTTCTTCCTTATTTAATTAGTTCCACTCAAAAGCCAAGCCAACCACCCCACCCTACTT
>NW_017672117.1:112933-162876 GCF_001879085.1 Nicotiana attenuata
TACTCTCTCTCGAGCAGTACACACTAAATAGGCACAGTCAATTGATGGCCATTCAATCAACAGCAACAAACACGTAGTTGAACAAGTAGAGAAATCCAACAGCTCAATTATATAAAAACATAACAAGTATTTATCCTACAAAAGGTTCCATCAAAACCCTAGATAACAAATTAGCTATTCATAAAAGTATGCAAAAATACAATACTGGAATGCATAACCAATAATGGAAATAGGAAGAAGGAAGTAAAAAAACTCGTGGAAGAATTCTCCGCCTTGCTCCCAATGTGTTCTTGCCTCCTTAGGTCGAATCTGCGGTCTCCTTAGCCTCCTTAGGTCTAAATTATGTCAAAAGTATGTCAAAAAGTCTTCAAAATACCATTTTTCCATGTATATATACCAAGTAGGATTGGGCCCAAACAATTACACTTTCTCCTACGAGAAAAAGGATACATTTTTCCGGATAGGACGTGTGCGGCCGCGCTTGGACCGCGCATATCCACTTTGATTCTGCTTGACGAGCGCGGCCGCGCACTTTTCACCCTGTTCTGTTTGGAATTTGAAAAAACATAAGACATTAAAGTTGTAGCCTTTTGAGTTAGCTTTCCAACCATATATTGTGGAGCCCAAATGGAGTTCTGAGAAGAATGTTATGTGCATTTTTTTAGACAGTGCGCAATATGCCTACTCGATTCTTCGTTTGTTCTAACTATCATCCGTTGACCCCCGAACACGATTCCGACTTAATTCCTTGAGCTTTTACTCAGACTCCAAAGCTCCAAATCACTTGAATTCATTCCATAACATCTACATAGCTAGGAATCACTCCTACAAGGCATAAAACACACAATTAGTGCAAGACACTAGCGATTAAAGATCAAACTCAATTAAAGTGCAGTAAATTTGAGTGTAATAAGCGACTAAAATATGTAATTATAGCCTATCATCAACACCCCACACTTAAACCATTGCTCGTCCTCGAGCAATCAAACTACACTTTATGTAGACACGACCTTTTAATTAATTCTCTTAACTCATCACACCAAGAATATTTAAAATAGACTAAGCACAAAAGCGTAACATCTTCACCTCAAGATTTGACTCACAAGTCCCACGCACTATTCACAACTCACCCATTTACTCTACCATAGAGGTCACCGACATTAACTTTCCTTCATGAATCAAGTGCTCTCGCACAACAAAAGAAAGTAGTTCCGCACAATAAAATTTAAGAACACTTAGGAACTCAAGATAGAAAGAATTCACTCACTCTTAGAAATAACATTCATATGCCACAAAAGATGCACCATAGGCTTGCCCGTAGTGTATTACTCTACTAATCGAGCTCTGATAGTAGGCTATATAGTTGATATTTACACCCTAATTGCTCATGATTTGTTGTTGTTTTATAAGGTAAATTGTCAATAAAATGCTTTAAATGGTGCTATTTGGTTTCGCAGGGAATATTATATGTAAAGAAGCAACATGAAGTGTTTGGAGGCAATAATGTGAAGAAAATACCCACTCAAGAAGTACCCGAACACAAAAGAGCAAAAGAAATGACTGGACAAAAGTCCACCGCGACCGCGGTGGACAGCGGAGCAGACAACGTAGACAAAACACAAAAATTGGCCCAGGCAGTGTTCACCGCGGTCCACGCCGCGGCCGCGGTGAACTGTTCACGTATCTGAAAATTGGGGGCCAAAGTGTCAATTCGGGGAAACTTTTGTAAAACCCTTATAAGCTATAGAAACTCGCCCAAAATAGTTTAGGCTTAGTTTTTGGGATTATTTTGAAGAAGAACAAGTGTGAGAGATCACCCAAAACATCATATTTCTTATTCTCTTCTATTTTTCTTGCAATTCTTCCATTATGAATATTCTATTAGTTTTATCTTCCTTTGTTATGAGTAGCTAATCCTTTAATCTAAGGTTTTGGTGAAACCCGTTGAGGATGACTTAGTTGTTATATTAATATAGTTGTGAATTGGTTTTAATCTCTATTTGTTCATCTATGTTTTGATTGTGGTTAATTGAAAGGGCCCTCAATTATCCGTCCCTATTTAGTATGTATCTGCTTGAGAGAGTGTGCATATTTAGGTAGCTGTTTGAACAACATCACTCCCGGAGTATAGACGAGAGTCATAACCGAGGGTTAGAGGTTGGTTTAGAGATAACGATACCTCGGGTGCAATCTAAGTGAACTGTAATGAGAATCTAGCTAGCGTAGCTTGAGAGAGAGCGTCTAGTAAATTATCATAATTGCTTGAGAAAGAATTATGGTAGCTGGAGAGTTCATGATTGATAGAGATAACTAAGTCACAGTCATAAGACATAAACAACCAAGAAAATCAACAACGGGGGAAACCATTACCTTAGATCTTATTCCAATTGTTTACACATCAAGCATATTTAGTTTTCAGGTGTCTATTTACTTTCAGTTTTAACTATTAGTGATACCATCAACTGTGATTTATAAAGTTTGGGGAAGTTGATTCCATAGAATTGAGTACATCCAAAGAAAGTTATTGATAGGTTAATTCCCTGTAGGTTCGACTCTGGGCCTAAATACCCAGACTATATTTGCAACATCCGCGCATCTTTTTATAAGGCATAGTTTGGCGTGATCAAGTTCATTCAGTCTAGGATCAAGTAGGACTTTATTTGGTTGTAATTTAGGCTGCGGGACGGGTATGGTGCATTTAGATATAAGAGTGACTACACCTCCTTAAGCTCTTTAATACATATACTTTAACATTCAAACCCCATACTTATGTCAAACCAAACTCCGCCTTCACATCAATGTATTTTTCCCCATACTTCTTTAAGCAGAAGCACAATTATATCAAGAGTCACCACTTATCAAGGAATTTTTTTTCACAGCAATACAACTATTTTTTTTCCGGGAAAAAGTCCATTATTACCCCTGTACTATTGGCATTTAAGCATGTTTCTCCCTCGTTATACTATATGTTCAATCTCCATCCTACCGTTAACAAAGTTTATGCAATTACCCCTAACCCTAACGCCTCGTCGATGTGGCAGCTGACCCCCTCTCTTTTTTCCAAGTCAGCTGCCAAATCAGCTGCCAACTCAGACTTCCACTAACTTTTAATCCCCAAACCAAACGACCAAATCAAATTGACTAAATCAGATAATCCTTAAATTTATCTTGTGTTATTTTTTATTTTTAAGATAAAGGAAATTTTGTGGGTCCCACTTAATTTTAAACTTTTTAACTTTTTTTTTCTTCTACCTTTCTCCTCTGTTTCCGGCGTTATCATCTTCTTCGTTGAATTCAAAATTCAACCAATCAACTTTGATTTCTATAGCAAATTCATATCCTTTTGTTTTTATCATGTCTATAAAGAGTGGGGCTTCACATCAAGATTTTGATTGATGTTGTTCCCATGAAAAGAACAAGATCGTAATAGTAGGATTGAAAAATGCCAGAAACCTCCATTACCACCCATGACAGACCCATGAAGATTTTGAGGTAGGTAGGAGGAATTTCTGCCACAAACAAAGGTTAAGATAAAGAAAATGCACCGATAATCTTTTGGCCAAATCTGAGAGTGCTTCTTCACCGGCGGGTATTTTTCCGGCAAGACCACCAAAGATGAAAAAAATTACTGGCCTGTCAATATATACGCACTGCTTTGAAAAGTCAACAGGCAATATTGTTCAATGTTACAGTTTCAACCATTAACAATTTAGCTTATTGTCTCCCCTCATCGCATCTTTTCGACAAGCCCGCCGGAGAAGAAGAAGAAGAAGATTAATGGCCTATCACCTTTGGGGTTAATCGTAATTAGTAGTCCTGGCATTTTCTACCCATTCAGAAGAAACTTACTCTTTTTCTAATTTCATTATCATGAACTTAAACAATCCTTGATGGGTTTCGAAAGCTTTCAGCTTGGTAGGCTATGGCGTTAGAGAAGCAGAAGAACTGATGTTGAAAAAAGAAGAAAGAGAAAAGTAAAACAAAAAAGGAAAAAGGAATTAAAATAATTTATTGGGTAGTGAATTTACAAAAATGCAGACATGTATTATTACGTGGCAATTTATTTGAGGGTCCTGGGTGCCACAGTGTCAAAACGTTAGGGTTAGGGGTATTTTTGCTTACTTTGTTAACGGTAGGGGGGATTGAACGTATAGTATAACGAGGGAGAAACGTGCTTAAATGCCAATAGTACAGGGGCAATAATGGCCTTTTTCCCTTTTTTTCAATTCAAGTGGCTCTTACTTGTTCCAAAAGTGCACCTTTCTCCTTATTTCATTAGTTCCACTCAAAAGCCAAACCAGCCACCCACACTTTAACTTTTACAAAGTTCATAACAATTCAAGTGCTCATGAGAGGTTACAATGGTTCAAAGAGATGGTTAATTCAAATAAATGGGTAAGGCTTGTAATGTGGTTGCCAAAGAAACATGATTACATGCTCAAAGGGGTTAACTACGATACGCGACAATTAGGCGGTTAAAATATACATATCTGGCTCAACAAAGAAACGCCTATATCACTTCCAAGACTGAACAAAACTACTATTTTGTTTTGCAAACACACGGGGCAAGTACTAGATATCAAATGCAATGCACAGATTACAACAAACCTCACACGCACATGACACATGACTCACTCAAGATTGGATCATCAAGACACTCTCGTCAAAGCAGTTAAGCAAAGTTAAGAACATACAATTTAAGGTACTTATACAAGAGTCAAAAACTGAGCCTAAGCGTCACAACCAAAGTACTCACTATTCTCAAGGCATAACAAAGTCAAGAGATATTGCTTCAATTCAAAACACAACACAATGGCTCCTGCTCCCAAAAAAAACTAACTACACCCGGTTCAAACAAAACCCTTGGAAAAGAACCGCGGCACAAATAAAAACCAAGAGGGAATTACTACACTACCTACAAAGAAAAGCTTTTTTTTAGACTTAAATCCCTCAAGAAAATTGTCTAATAGATCCATCGTTGGGAAAAGTCCAATCTTTAAAATTAAAAAATATTATTTAATTAAACTAACACAGCTAAAGTAGCATGAAAAGTCACCCAGACAATCTCCTCACCCCACACTTAAAATTGTGCATTGTCCCAATGCACACCATAACTAACAAGAGGGTGAAAGAAACTCTCTGGTAGGCCAAAGGCCGAAGCACAACAACTCATGGGGTACTCAGACTTCTCCCAGGCTTGGTCCTTCGTGCGGGTACCTCACACTTAGTTCCAACCATTTGGTTTGCTGTTTCATCCTTCCAATAGCTTTGATTTCCATGCTCCTAGAAAATAAAAAATCGACACTACAAAAATAATATAATAATAATAAAAAAAACTATATAAAAAATAAATAAAAATAAAGCCGGGTTGCCTCCCAACAAGCGCTTGATTTAACGTCGCGGCACGACATGAATCACTTTTTGCCTCCACCTCGAGCTTATGAATTGAACCCCAAGTTTTGATTCAAGCTTATGATTATGGTCATGGGGCGGTGGAACGAATCTAACTGGCCCAAGGAAATAATGTAGTATTCTGCACTCCTTGGCCTTTGTATGAGGTATGTAATCCTGACTTTCTGGCAAGAAGAATTACAGAATATGTGCACCTTGTTCCTCATTCCTTGACTCTTCAATTGGTTCGGATGACTCTATTTCCACATCATCATCCAAACATAATATGGAAAAATACTTGGAGTGTGGACCAATGCGCTCAAACACATGAACTTCAGGACTTTCGACATCCTCAACATCAATGATACTAGAGTCAACACAATTTATATCCTCAAAGTCCTTGGCTGGCTCTAGTCTCACTTCTTCAACATTGACATCCTCAAATTGTAGTTGGCTAGGTTGTTGATGTTCTACTCTGACCTCCCCAATTAATACCTCAAATTCATGCTCTTCTTGGCTACTATCCTCAATATTGGCTTGTTGAGCATTAAAAGCTCCAACCCCTTGACTCAATTGAGCCTCTAACTTGCGAATAGTTGCCTCTTGCCTTTCTATCTGCAATTATTTTTCATTATTTTGTTTCAGAAGACACTTTAACATATCCTTGATCTCCTTCAGGTCTGCATCCCCAGGTTTTTTGTTCTTGTTAACTTCACAAGAAAAGGTAGAACCATCATAATAAGGGGTTGAGGGAAGATAAGAAATATAAGCACAACCATAAAATTGAGCATTTTTACCACCACACACATCACACACATTCCACAAATAAGATTGAGTTGGTGCACATAACTCGCTCTCAGGAACGTTTTGAAAATTTTGCCACGGGTGGTTTCCTTCACAATATGTATGGAGATCAATAGTAGAATTATCTACACCTAAATTCCCATAATTCCAAGATGTTATGTTTCTCAAATCAACAGTTATTACAAAAAAATACCAAAAAACAAAACAAAATAAAAGTTCAAACTTGAACCCTAGCAATATATACAGCTACAACTACACCCTTAGTTCCCCGGCAATGGCGCCAAAATTTGATCACGCCCAACTCTAGTCCTTAAAAGGATAAGCGGCCGCTGCAAATATAATCCGGTCTAAAAGTTCGGAGTCGAATCCCACAGAGAACTAAGGCTTAGCTATATCTGTTTAATATCACTAAGAAGAAAAGTTTGAACAAATTTTTAAATTATAAAGATTGTGATTTATATTTCTAACTAATTAACTAGCAAATACTACAAAGCGGTAAAATTATCAACTAACGAGACAAAGGGTTGGAGACTAAATTAAGGAGGTCTAGAGTTATGATTTCCCCAATTGTCGGAACCCTTACAGCTATGTTCCCTACAATTTCGCCGATGTATTTTCTACTGATCGTGAGCACTTTAGGTGTCGTAATTCTCTCTCGAGCAACTACAATAATTTACTAGACATATTCTCTCGAACTACGCTAGTTGGATTCATCTAACCGTTCACTATGACCACGTCAAGGCTTTGTTATTTCTAAACCTACCTTTAAACCCAATGTATTGATTTCTGACATACGTTAGGAGTGACGTTGTTCAACAACTACCTAAATATGTACTCTCTCTCGAGCAGTACACACTAAATAGGCACAGTCAATTGATGGCCATTCAATAGACAACAACAAACACGTAGTTGAACAAGTAGAGAAATGCAACGGCTCAATTATATAAAAACATAACAAGTATTTATCCTACAAAAGGTTCCATCAAAACCCTAGATAACAAATTAGCTATTCATAAAAGTATGCAAAAATACAATACTAGAATGCATAACCAATAATGGAAATAGGAAGAAGGAAGTGAAAAAACTCGTGGAAGAATTCTCCACCTTGCTCCCAATGTGTTCTTGCCTCCTTATGTCGAATCTCCGGTCTCCTTAGCCTCCTTAGGTCGAATCTCCGGTCTCCTTAGCCTCCTTAGGTCTAAATTATGTCAAAAGTATGTCAAAAAGTCTTCTAAATACCGTTTTTCCATGTATATATACCAAGTAGGGTTGGGCCCAAATAATTACACCTTCTCCTACGCGAAAAAGGACACATTTTCCGGACAGGATGTGCGTGGCCGCACTTGGACCGTGCATATCTACTTTGATTCTACCTGACGAGCGCGGCTTGAGCGTGGCCGCGCATTTGACGTGCTCTTTTCACCCCATTCTGTTTGGAACTCGGAAAAATATAAAACATGAAAGTTGTAGCTCTTTGAGTTAGCTTTACAACCATATATTGTGGAGCCCAAATGGAGTTCTGAGCAAAACGTTATGTGCATTTTACTAGACAGTGCGCAATATGCCTACTCGATTCTTCGTTTGTTCTAACTATCATCCGTTGACCCCGGAACACGATCCCGACTTAATTCCTTGAGCTTTTAATCAGACTTCAAAGCTCCAAATCACTTGAATTCATTTCATAACATCTACATAGCTCGGAATCACTCCTACAGGGCATAAAACACACAATTAGTGCAAGACACTAGCGATTAAAGCTCAAACTCAATTAAAGTGCAGTAAATTTGAGTGTAATAAGCGACTAAAATACATAATTATAGACTATCATCAAGACACAAATATATAACGTGGTTTGATCAACTGACCTACATCCACGGCGGAGATGAGCAATCCACTATATAAAAAGAGAGTACAAAATATCGAGAGAACAACCTCACGAAGAGGCAAACACAAGTGACATACAAAGACTTGTCCCATAAAGTTCTCCCCCTAAACACGACTCTCAAACCCCATATAGCCACATTGTGGATGTTACTGAATGAGAAGGGCGGATCTTCAATTTATAGAACTCCAAACCTTTACTACAAGAAAATAGACTAGCCAAATATGAAAGAATTATATTTCCCTCTAGGAAAAGAAAAACCCAATTATGGTAAATATGTTGTCCTTTCCTTCATGAAATAGGAAAACCAATTATGGTAAGAAACTCTGGACAAACACCTAACAATTCTCCCCCTTGGCCTGAATTTTCTGACAAAGTAAACTTGATCCACTTTTTTCATATAGCCTTCAACAGGTCGTATCTCCAAATCTCCACCACAAAGTTTGTCTCAACGGGCGTAGCACACCGGTCAAATTTCTCAGACAAAAATCACGATTATCGTCAAATATGTTGCGCCTAGACCTGAACCCGCCAAGATGAACCTGTCTTGAACCCCGCTCTGATACCACTTGTTATGTCCGAAAAAATCAAGTGTCATGCAGAAGCCAGCAAAGCAAACCTTGAAAGACGATAAGTCTGACAACAAAGAGAAATCTACCAAAAGAGACACAAACATATAACGTGGTTCGGTCAACTGACTTACATCCACGGCGGAGATGAGCAATCCACTATATAAAAAGAAAGTACAAAATATCGAGAGAACAACCTCACGAAGAGGCAAACACAAGTGACACACTAACACTTGTCCCATAAAGTTCTTCCCCTAAACACGACTCTCAAACCCCATATGGCTACATTGTGGATATTACTGAATGAGAAGGGCGGATCTTCAATTTATAGAACTCCAAACCTTTACTACAAGAAAAGGGACTAGCCAAATATGAAAGAATTATATTTCCCTCTAGGAAAAGAAAAACCCAATTATGGTAAATATGTTGTCCCTTCCTTTATGAAATAGGAAAACCAATTATGGTAAGAAATTCTGGACAAACACCTAACAAAATTTGCCAGTAACAATCTCCCAGAAATTGTGAAACTTTATCCTTTTGTCTCTTGGATGAACAAAGAAATATATGTCTAAAAAAAAATCAAAGAAGATATCGGAATGTTAGACCTCTATCTTCAGCCAGTATCCATGTTTTCTCTCACTTTTGCAACAAAATCACATAGACAGAGATAGCATAAGCATAAAAAATGACAGTATTGACAAAAATGGCTTCTTGATTCTTGGTTAGACCAGAAGCTCAAACCCAGCTTCATTCCATACTCAAAATTTAACCACAAGCTCGTCTCAACAATCCCAACAAACCCCAGAAACCAATTTGAACATCGCCCACAGAATCGAAGGAACCCAATTCGTCTTCTTCGTCGAGAACCCGTTCGAAAAATTTCAACTCAAAACCCTAGAAAATCACTCAAATTGATCCTAATCCTTCGGATTCGACTTCAAAAATGATGTTTCCAACTAGAATCATGCACATCCAATCGAATTCGAAGCCCTAATTTTCAGATTTCAAACGAAACTTAGCTTCTTTGTTGAACTTGACATAGACGGGTTTCAATTGTGGCCTCAAATTCAATCTTACTTCTTCGAATTGAAGCTCTAAATCAGTAGTTCAAACTTAGATAATGAATAAATCACAAAATTTAGAACCAAAATCGAATGGAGAACAAGGAACTGAGCTTTTAGGAACAAATAGTGAAAAGCAATAGATACGATTTCCTCTTTAGGACACCGATGACACGAAAAAATGGGTAAGTGGGTCGGACCAGGTAAATGGGTAAAAATAAGACCCATATTTGATTCTTGGTTAAAGATTGCCACGTGGCCAAGTTAAAAATCGCCATGTCATTAAATAAAAGACCCACCAATTCTGTCGTTAGTCGCAGGAGTATTTTTGTTAATAGAATTAACGTCGTGTGTTTTTTTGGACGAATAGATGGACGGAGGGTATTTATAAACCATTCAGCAAACGATAGGGATAGTTTTGGCCCTTTTCCGTATTATATTTTATAGGAAGTTTTACCTCCTATAGCAAAGGTTAACACCTTATTTATTTTAAATAAATACCCTTTTAAAAAATTATCTCCTATAGCTACCTTTTAATTTTTATAGCAAAATATCTATTTATGACCACTTCCTACCTTTAAGCCACTAAATACGCTGTGTATTATTTTTTTTTCTCCCTCTCTTTTCCATCTCTCCTCCTTTCTCTTTCCTCTTTCAGTTACATATCTTCACCACCTCTTTCGAAACTACCTAATATTTTGCACTTCACCGCCTCCTTCTTCCCAGAAAGCTAACCTAAGCACAATTTCAAGAATTTCTCCAAAAATCCATTTGAATGGAATTAAGTTTTATAATAGTTTCGAAAGGAAAGTTTTCCAGAAGTTTCTGAAGACATGTTTTATCAAATAATGTTGGTTCTGAGACCAACTCTGAGTTGTTTTCAAACTTATCTGCAAATAGCTCTACATGGAAGCCCCGATATCCCCATCTATCTGCTCTCCCTCATCAAGCTCATCGCCGGCAATATAGATCCTGTGTTATTGTGTGATTCTGTGATTGTGCTCTTTGGACGCTCTAGATGAGACGACAATAGGGTTATTCTTGAACAAAGACGACGGAGTTTGGGGCTGAGCAACTTGAAGAGTCTGTTGCCTTTTTTTCATTGTATTTCAATGTATCTCGCTTTATTCTATGTATTTCATTGTATTCATTGTCTTTTTTTTCATTGTATTCCAGTGTATCTCGCTGTATTCTATGTATTTCATTGTATTCATTGCCTTTTTTGTCATTGTATTTCAATGTATCCCGTTGTATTCTATGTATTTTATTGTATTCACTGTCTCGCTATATTCCATGAATGTATTCATATGTTATTTTTTAATTAAAATAATTTATGTATTCAGATGTATTATATAATTTCTCTGAAGATTGCTATGTTTTTGGGGTATTTTTCGGTTGAGAATCTTTTTTATAAATGGAAATACAAATTTTGTGTGTTATAATTGAGTTTGTTGAGTTATATTAGGAGTCTATTATGTTAAATGATTCACTTTCCGTTTAAAAACAGTGTAATCCCCTGTTTCACGCCGTGAATACAGTCGAATACAATAATCTGTCCAGCTGTAATTTCATGTTTCACGCCATGAATACAGTCGAATACACTCGAATACAAAAATCTGTCTAGCTGTAATCCCCTGTTTCAAGCCTAGAAATGCTACTGTATTCATGAATACAGTAGCTTAAATACATCGAATACATCTAAAAAAGCTAAAAATATAGCTATAGGAAGTAATATAGTAAATGATAGCTACAACTAACTAATAATCACTAAAACAGTAGTGGTTTTTGAAAGTTTCTCTATTTTATAACCCATAAAACTTTATATTCTAGCTCCGCGTCTACTTCTACCTCCGTCCCTGTATTCAATGGAAATACCAATAGTCTAGAAGTCATTTAAATTTTATTCCCTGAAACTACAGTTTGAATATGGTGTTTTGACCATTACATTGCTCTCTTCCCTGTTTCTGAATATTTTAGAGATAAATTTAGCTCCAAATCAGACATTCTAGTTATAGTTCTAGAAAGAAAGTTCCAGCCATACACCAACTCATAGGCAATATCCACCTAAAACACGCACTTACCCGCACACCGTGAGTGACTCTGTTTGAATTCCTGTGCCGTAGGATGCTTCCTCCAACATTTTTGCTATCCCTGATTCAGATCCAACGGTTCAGATCCCTCCCTGTCCTGTTTTAGATCTCCATTCTTCATTCTTCTTCCATTTTCGCCTTTCCCTCGATCCTCGCAGCAAATATATATATATAGAGAGAGTACAAGATATTAATTCATTTTGTACTTTCTTTAACAGAACCTTCAGCTCAGTTCAGATCTCTCTTTATTTAAATAGCCGACATTTTATTCCCTTACACATCTGTACGGTACAGTGCTCAGGTATGTGTGAACTCAAATACCCATGTGATTGTCTTCTTTCTTTCCGAATCTGTTAGGCGATTTTTTTACTTCATGATTTTCTTTTTCTGGATATTGTTCCAAATAATTGAAATCATTTCCTAATATAGAAGCTTCAGGCAATCGAGTCAAAATATTTAATTTGTTATCCATATAGTCGATCACTACTAGCTTGTTCTTGGATCTACTAATATGGATTTAAAAGCTCAAATCTTGAAGTTGTGACATTCCAATTGGTGATTTGCTGAAAAGAGGAGACTACTTTTTGCTTGCCATGGCACCGACCACGATCCGAAAGGCGATAGGGGCGGTGAAGGACCAGACAAGCATAGGAATAGCCAAAGTGGCGAGCAACATGGCACCGGAGCTGGAAATTGCTATTGTTAAGGCTACAAGCCATGATGATGAACCTGCTGGAGAGAAGTACATAAGGGAGATTCTCCAATTGACTTCTTATTCTCGTGGCTATGTGAGTGCCTGTATGTCGGCAATTTCCAAAAGATTGGGAAGAACCCGGGATTGGATTGTTGCCCTCAAGTGTTTGATGCTAATTCACCGACTTCTCAATGATGGAGATGCTGTATTTCAGCAAGAAATTATGTATGGTACGAGGAGGGGAACAAGGCTGCTCAACTTGTCGGATTTCAAAGACGAGGCTCACTCGAATTCGTGGGATCATGCGGCTTTTGTGAGGACTTATGCTTTGTATTTGGATCAAAGGTTAGAATTGATGGTTTTTGAGAGGAAGCAAAATGGTAGTACTGGTGGAGAGATTGAGAGGTATGGATCTAGAGAAGAACATTTTAGATCGCCCCCGAGTTCTAACCGAGGGCATGAGTATGATTTTGGGGAGTTCAGAGATGAGCCTGGTTATGGAATGAGGAGGTCGAGATCCTCAGGGGATGTGCGAGAGTCCATACAGGAGAATAAAGAAGTGACTCCATTGAGAGAGATGAAGCCTGAGAGGATTTTTGGAAAGATGACTCATTTGCAGAGACTGCTAGATCGGTTTTTATCTTGTAGACCTACTGGTTTGGCTAAGAATGAAAGGATGGTTTTAGTTGCTTTGTACCCTATGGTGAAAGAAAGTTTTAAGATTCATACAGATATATGTGATGTTTTGGCTCTTCTGTTGGATAAATTTTTTGATATGGAGTTTGAGGATTGTGTCAAGGCCTTTGATGCCTATGCTAGTGCAGCAAAGCGGATTGATGAGTTGGTGGGATTCTATGACTGGTGCAAGGATATTGGTGTGGCAAGGTCGTCAGAGTACCCAGAAGTTGCGAGGATTACAAGCAAGCTATTAGATACATTGCAAGAGTTTGTGAGGGATAGGGCTAAAGCAACGAAGAGTCCTGAGAGGAAAGTAGAGAGCCAGTCGACTCCACAGGAACAGGAGCCAGCACCAGATATGAATGAAATCAAAGCATTGCCACCACCAGAGGATTGTACTCCTCCACCGCCTCCTGAACCAGAGCTTCCCAAGCCTATTGTACAGGAAACTGGCGATTTGGTGGATTTGAGGGAGGAGGGTGTTACTGCCGATGATCAAGGGAATAAATTAGCCTTGGCATTGTTTGCGGGGTCAGGAACAAGCAATGCAAATGGGTCGTGGGAAGCATTCCCATCCAATGGGGAAACTGAGGTTACGTCTGCTTGGCAAAATCCAGCGGCTGAGAGTGGTAAGGCTGACTGGGAGCTTGCTTTGGTGGAGACAGCAAGTAATTTGTCTAAGCAGAAAGCGGCATTGGGTGGTGGACTTGATCCACTATTGTTGAATGGCATGTATGATCAGGGTGTGGTTAGGCAACATGTAGCCACTGCGCAGTCGAGTGGTGGCAGTGCCAGCAGTGTGGCGTTGCCGGGACTAGGGAAAAGTGCTACACCTGTTCTGGCACTCCCTGCACCTGATGGAACAGTCCAGACAGTTGGACAAGACCCCTTTGCTGCATCTTTGTTGTTCCACCACCTTCTTATGTGCAAATGGCAGATTTGCAGAAGAAAGAGCAATTGCTAGCACAGGAACAGATGGTATGGCAGCAGTATGCCAGGGATGGCATGCAAGGTCAAATGAGTTTGGCCAAGATCTCTACTGGAGGATACTATGGTCCAGGGCAACCCCCTGTGATGTCCTATGCAATGCCGCCAGTAAACGGTGCAGGGTACTACGCTCCTTATTGAATTTGCAAACTATAGTTTTTTTTTTTTTTTGTAGTTTGATCTTTCCACTGTATTTTATTGATGGATATATCTTCTATTTGTTCATGCTTTTAGCTAGCGTAGTTGGTGAAAGTGGAAACTGGGTTGAAGAGGACAGAAATTGGTGGTCTTGTTGGGTGGTGGGGGGTGGTGGGGTGGGGGTTATAGATTCTTATGCTGAATGCTCTGTAACCCTTGTAGTATGTCTCTTCTGTTTTGTAATATATGAATTTTTCGAAGAACTTGATTAACTAATTCTTTTCGAGATGTTTGTAGCTCCATTGCAATCATTGTTACTTCTTTATAAATCTTGATTCTTTGAACTATGTAGCATTCTTATACTAGTTTCTTAAATATTGATTGTGTTGATAGATCCTTTGTTTTGAGAAGGGTGTTTAATTTATCTTGATATCAAATATTTTGTGTTATGAACCTGATACATAGAGACTTCATCTTAAGCTGCTCTAAACCAGATTCTAGGTCTGTTTGTCTTGTGAGAGAATATGGCTTGGGCCGTCTCAACTTTGTCATAGAAGCTTTGACTTTGGTTCGAATGGATTCAGGAAGCATACTGATTGAGCAGCTGGATCAAGGCAAGGTTTCTCTTCTCATGTGCAGCTGTGTATATGATTTGTATATAGTAATTAATTTCGTCAGTGTATTTGAACTTAATTGTGGGATCTTGTTCATTGTATCGTTCGATCCAGGCCCCAATGAAATAGGACGAAGTCTTCTTTCATTCGAGCCAACTCACTCTCAGGGAATGAGAGCTTTGCAATAGTTCAAGATGGAATGATTGAGCTCTTGCCTAAGAGAAGAGCTTAATAAAGCATAGATGAATTTTTGACAACAAAAAAAGCTTTTCTCCCAGGTTGAGGTGATAGAACAGATTATGACCGATGAAATCTGATGCGTGCATATACTACAAAAGATCTGTTAAATTTCGGAGATCAAATAGAACATCTGCAAATTGCACGAATTGGGGCGGTTGGCCTAAGCTCCGCAAATTTGATGCAATTTGCAGGGGTTACGGACCCCCGCAGTAAAGATATTTTGTTTTACGAAATCCTTCCCACGGGGCCTTTTCCCCCTCTCTGATTCTTTCCCCAAAATACCTTCGACTATGCTAAGCTGCAGCGACAGAATCCTAACCCTAATCGCGCTCTTTGCGATTCAAGCTCTGCCTTTCAGCATAGCAGTCACCAAATACTCTCCTCCGCTTGCTCTTTCTCAATCACCGTCTCTCTCCACACACATGGAGTCATCATAGCTGCAGCAGGGATGATGCAGCGGTCCTCACAGCGGCTGAGTCTTAGAAGATAATGATGAAGGACCAAGCCTCTCTTTCTCTCTCTAACAACTATGAAGAAGAAGATGAAGTGAGTATATGCATGTCACTCATCCTCTATCTCTTCTCTCAAAATCCTTCTGATAGGTACACGATTTCAGAGAAAAACTTATTTGTTAAATTTTTATCTTCTTTCCTGATTTTCCTTTTTTTTTTTTTGTTTCAGATTGAGCTCAATTTCATTGATTTGAAGGCTTCTCCAAGCTTATACGTAGATATAATGAACATTCTGTTTCTCTGTTTAGCAATATTTTCTCCAACTTATGTATTTGCTTTAGTTCCATTATACTCGTGAAGTATTCATCAATTTCACACAAAAAATCATTCTCAATGAACAAGCTGGAAATTAATTGTTAAATTTTTATGGCAACTTTCTTTTGATGTGAAGGATGATTTTGGAGAATTGTATAAAATCAGGTTCAGGCCAATGAAGAAAGTATTAGTGTTTTTAGAAGTTTGAGCTATTTAATCAGATATGCTTCACTATAGCCTCGCATGGGGCGCGTAAAGAAGAATTACAAAGCAAGCAGAAGAAAAAAGAAAAATTTAATGCGTAGAGCAAGATGTTTTGTCTAGCCAGAGAGGATAAGTGGAAACTTCAAGAAATCTGAGTTTCTGAGTAACACTAGAAACTGCATTTCCTTAATATTCACCTTGAATATCAGTTCTATGTTGTTGTAGCACAGGCTCTTACAAGTTACTATTATTTATGCCTTTGCTTTTAAAAGTGTTGCTGTGCTTGATATTAATTCTTGATGCATATTTATTCAGGGAGCTTTTGCTCTATTAGAAATGATAGTTTGAAGTGTATCGATGAATAAGCACTGATATTTTGACATCATGTCCCTTTCTGAATTGAACTGACTCACTTATTCTAGGTGAAGCAACTTATATACTCTTGGATTGAATTACATTTGTTCAGGATTGTATGAGGGGATGATGATGTTTGACAACTTTTTTAAGCCTTGTGTTTACCTATCTGAAAAAGTTGTCGGGGATGTTCCTTTGATAAGTATCTTGGGATTCATTATGTTGTTATTTTAAAATTGAGTACACCACGCGTAGCCTGATTGCCTAACCTGACTACCTTCTATATACTGAATATAGCTTATACTCATCTCAATATGGTATTGCCTTTTTGGACATAGTTACTTGGTACGTGTTGCTGGTGGGAGGTAGCAGGTACCTCGTGGAATTAGTCGAGCTGCACACAAGCTGCTTCGGACACCACAGTTATATATATATATATATATATATATATATATATATTTGCCTTTCCTAGTTGCTGTATCTATAATAACTTATTTGTTACGTCCAGATTTTTTCTTATGGCTATTAGTTTAGTTTTGTTTCTCTTAGTTTCGGCTCACATAGTGGTTGAGCTACACAATGTTGCATTGCATTTCATTATAGAACTTATTGACGGGTCATCATGGTCTGGAAAATGATTTTGAGTTTATGTGAGCTACACAAGTTACCAATCTCTTGTCATATTACCACGATCGCACAACTTTTTATACTCACTTAATTCATTTCAGATGAATGATGAATATCGTATGCAGGTAATATTTCCACAATTGCACAACTGTTCCTATTATACATATGGTGTTTGTATGATCTGAATACCTTAACAACTTATAATCTTGTATATTCTTCTATCTTAAATTTTGTAAATGTTAGTATGATGCTGAAGAGCTGGTTTTCTTACTTCCCCAGGTGCCCCTTAAAATTTGCACTAGGTCAGTTATAGCTAATTTAGCATGATTTAGTGGAAGTGAACAGTCGGCTGATTGTTATGTGCCTCTTTTTGCTGTTTTAATTGTGGTTTTCGCTTTTTAGAATACATAATGACATTAACAACTTATTGCAGACTTCTCCTACATTGCTGGCTATGAAAGATGTTATTCTGAAGAAGTGAGTAGATCTGTAGATGCCAAGCTTTTTCCTTGTTGCAACGTCTGCTCATAAAGTGCCTGAAGAAGGGTCAATTTGGAGAACAACTGCAGTTTGAAATAAAGATTGTGTATATGAAGATGACGTATTAATTTCCCCCCCCCCCCCCCCCCCCTCATTTTTTAGTTTCTTTGGGCATAAAGATGTACCTAGAATCTGATGACTTGCGATATTGCTTACATTTTTATGATCAATTGAATACTGATGTTTCTATTACAAAAATACTTTGGCTTGATTATGATAATAATGATTGTATAGGTCTAATTGTGAAGTTGTGTTATATATGCTAAAGGTGTTAATTGGGTCGGCCCACTAACAACCCGGTTCAGCCCGGTTCGGTAAGGGATGGGATGGGTTGGCTAGGGTAGGGGGGTTGTGCCGGACGAGGTCGGGCCTTTTTTGGCTACCGGTGCACCGGAACCCGGCTAGCCAGCTAACCCTTCCAGCCCGGTTGATGTTGTAATTTTTTTTCTTTATAAATTCTACCGTTGCCAATGGTCAAAATCAAAACTGACCGTTGGGCAACGGCCATTTTTTGCACTTTTAGCCATTTTGGCCCATCTCGTTACTAAAATAGCCCCTCCACCCCCTAATAATTGATAAATTACATTATGAAAAGCCCCCCTCTTCTTCATTTTTTTCCACAACTTGCTCTTTCTTCTACTCTAATTCTCTCTCAATTCCCTTTTGATTACTGAATTGCTTATTGCTCTCAAGTTCTCAATTAATTAATATTTCAGGTTTTATCAATTATTTACGGTAGCCACTACAAAATTACAATTATTAAGTCAAGTGTGGTTACCATTTTTGTTAGGTTCAAGTTAAATCATGCCCTGTGCTTCTAGAGTGCATTCACATATTTGGGAACACTTGGAGGTGGTAGAAGAAAATGAAGAAGTTCGCAAGGTAGAGTGCAAGAACTGTGGTTGACTCTTTAATGTTCATCGAAAGTGGGAGGGCACAACTCGTTTAAGGAGGCATATCAAGGTTTGTCTTGTGCGTCCTCTAGGAATCGTATTTAAGTTGATTTGAGACAATTTTGTTTATTTTGAATTTGTTAGACTTATTTAAGCTTAATGTGTTAGTTTATAAGATAAGTTAATTTGAAGCATTATTATTATACAATGAAAATATGAAATGAAAGCCTTTGAAGTTTGATCCTTACATATTGGTCATATTAAATAATTTTATGTAGCCACCTAATTTCAATTTTAAAATTTTAAATTTAAAAATTTAAAATTTAAAGTTTAAAAGTTTAATTTTATGCCTTAATACTTATTTTATTAGTTTGCAAACACTTAAATAACAATTACATTGAACAAGGAAACATAATACTTAAAAAAAAAATTCACCTGGCCCGGTCTAGATCCGATAAGCCCGAACCCAGACGGGCCCACCAAAACCCGGAATATCCCAGCCCACTACCAGCCCGAAATTCCAACAAACTAACCAGCCCGCCCCACTAACCGAACGGGCTATTTTTCCCCATGTCCAGCCCGATCCAGCCCGTCAGGTAAACACCCTTAATATATGCATTAGTTGTAACTTAATAATAAATATTGTATAAAAAATTAAATATATGTAGACGTTGTAATTCCCAAAAAAAGAATTAAAAATTACGGAGGTTATAACCCGTCAAAATGAAATGTAAAGAACCCCGAAAAACAGTAAATAAAATTGTCAAGAAAAGAAATTGCGAGGTTAAACCCGTTGTGAAATAATTACGCAGTTCTTCTGAAAACTCCCGCAAATTAATTGTGACAAACGTAACCGGGGTTCTAGAAACCATTTGTGGAAACAAATTGCGGGTGTTAATTGACCGCCACGATTTACAAATTGCAGAGGTTCATCTTCTTGCCCAGTTCCCTAAAAGGAAAAATTGTGGAGGAAGTTGATGAAAAATGGACTGAGGAATCGAAGTGGATACGAGTCAAATACGATTATATGCCAAAATACAATAACACTAGTTAAGAACAAGGGCACAATGAGATGGAGTGCTATATCATTGATCCAGAACTTCACAAGAAATTAGAAGCAAAGGAGGAGGAACAATTAAAAGAAAACCAGAGTGTGGGGATTGCAGCAGCCTTTGCTAAAGAACTAGCAAGCTATAACGATCCGGCCGGTTGTTTCATGAATTACCGCTCCGTTTCTCCCATTTCTGTTTCTTTATGCTTTGATCATCTGCATTATGTGGTGTGGGGTTAGTTGGTTCGAAGCCGGAATGGTTTTGGGAAAGGTTTGAGACACTTAGTCTCTTAAGTTGGTCTTTAGTTGGAAAAGTCAACCGGAAGTTGACTTGTGAGCAAACGATCCCGCAATTTGGGTTTTATGATTTGGATAGCTTCGGGAGGTGGTTTGGGACTTAGGAGCGTGATCAGAATGTGTTTTGGAAGTCCGGAGTAGATTTAGGCTTGAATTGGCGAAATGGGAATATTGGCGTTTTCCGGTTGATAGGGGAGATTTTGATATTGGGGTCGGAATGGAATTTTGGAAGTTGGAGTAGGTCCGTTGTGTCATTTCTGACGCGCGTGCAAAATTTCAGGTCATTTGGACGAGGTTAGATAGACTTTTTGATCAAAGGCGGAATTCGGAAGTTTTTAGAGCTCTTAGGCTTGAATCCATGGTTAATTTGATGTTCCGATGTTGTTTTAGGTGTTTCGAAGATTGGTATAAGTTTGGATAGTGGTATATGACTGGTCCATATTTTTGGTTGAGGTCCCGTGGGCCTCGGGGTGATTTCGGATGGTTATCGGAAAGTTTGGAACTTGAAAGTTGCAGCTGAAGCTGCTGAACCTGTCATAACCGCACCTGCAGATTGGGGACCGCAGGTGCGGGCCCGCAGAAGCGGAAGTGAAGTCACAGATGCTGTCAAGAGAGGGAAAGGCTGGAGCCGCAGAAGCAGAACTTTGGGCGCACCTGCGATGGCGCAGGTGCGAGAATTTGATCGCAGGTGCGGTGGCTGGGGCGGATAAGTGGAATCCGCAGATGCGCACCTGGAACCGCAGGTGCGATAAATGGACCGCAGATGCGATTTTGCTGGGTTAGAACATGTATATTTCACCCTTCGCGAATTTGGGTTATTTTTCATAACATTTCAAACGGGAAGAAGCTTTGGAGAGCAAATTCAAGGGAAAATTCAAGAGGGTTCCTTAGAGGTAAGGTCCTTGGTCCCTAAACTCGTTTTTATGATGATTTTTAAGGTTGTAAGCTTGAAATCTATGTTAAATCAGTAGCAAATTGGGGGGTTAGGGCTTGGAAAATTGGAGACCTAAAATTAGGGATTTGAGGGGCCATTTGTGGTCGGGTTTTGGTACTTTTGCTCGTGGGGGGATAAGGATTCCATTGATGTAAATTTTGTCGGATTCCAAGACGTGGGCTCGGGGGTCGGGTTTGGTCAATTTCGGGAATTGTGTTGTAATTTGATTAATTTCGTATGGATTTCACTCCTTTAGCATATATTGATGGTTATGAACTGATTTTGGTTAGATTCGAGGCATTTGGAGGCTGAATCGAGAGGAAAGGGCGTCGCGGGCTAGAGTTTGGCTTGGTTTGAGGTAAGTAACGCTTCCAATCTTGGTTCTGCGGGTTCGAAACCCCGAACCTATGTGTTTCATGATTATTATGAAGGTGACGCCATGCCAAGTGATGGGCGTATGGGCGTGCACCGTGGGAAATGCAGCCTGGATCATTCCAGAACACCGCTTAGTGGTTCTTTCTTACCGATATCTGTGCTGTAATTATGTAATTTAGTTGTTGAGTTGTAAATCATGCCGATTATCATGTTAAGGCTTCACGTCGATATTATTGAGACCAAGAGGTCGTTTCTTGCTGTCATATCATTTATTTTATTGATATTCTGTACTCAGTCCTTTTTATCCATATTATATCCTATCCTTGTCTCGATTATAACTATTTGCCATATTTTATTATTGACCGGGCTAGTATCATGACATTTAGAGCCCGTATGTGAGACTGGTGAGTTATGACTGAGTGAGGCCGAGAGCCTGCTATTGAGTGACAGTATGAGATTGGGCTGCACACTGCGGCGAGATACTGAACAAGCCTTCGTTGGCTTTGTTATAGCGCTTGGGCTAATGAGAGAAGCCCCTCCAGAGTCTTTACACCCCCAGTGAGCGTAGATGATGATATTGATGGATGGATCTTCCTTGGACATGGATCTTGTCTGAAGTATTATACCGGGAGATGGATCTTCTCCGTGAGGCTGGATTGGCCTGTGTCCTCGGTAATGGATGACTGCAGTCAGTGATGTATATTCCGAGATGGATCTTCCCTGGGCCAGATGGCCATATACAGTACCGAGGGGTTGAGTACTTATGAGTGGAGGTTCATGGAACATTGATCATGCTAGTTGTGCATTGGTATATGTAAAATCTCTGAGTTTTGAACTTCATACTGTTCAGTTGCATTTAAATACTATTGAACTTTACTTGAACTGTAAGCATGTCTACTTTTCCTGTTCAGATATATGTTATTACTTATTAAGGTTTGGTCCGTCACTACCTGTCAGTCCATAGGTTGGACTTGTTACTTACTGAGTTGGTGTACTCACGTTACCCCCTGCACCTTGTGTTCAGATCCAGGTGTCTCGGGTCATGGTAGCGGCTGCTGATTATATTGTGCGGACTTTCACTTGGAGATTGCGAGGTAGCTACTTGGCGACCGCAGTTCCGCCTTCTCCTTCCCTATCATCCTCTAGTTTATATGTTGGATATTTTCAGACTGTACTAGTCTTGTTATTTCGAACAGTTGTAGTAGTTTTTGCTCATGACAAATGACATCCGAGATCGGGCTTGTATTTTCTTTTCGCTGGTTTTGGAATATCTATTTTTATATCATTGAATTTCTGTTAAAACATGATGTTTTCTTAAGCTTTTCAATTGGAAAATAAAGTAATTGGAAATGAGTGGCTGGCCTAATTTCACGATAGGCGCCATCACGACCGGGTCGGTTTTTGGGTCGTGACATGTTGGTATCAGAGCCTAGGTTACATAGATCCATGAAACCCTAATCTCTAAGACCTATTCGACTTCTTTCAAATCTACCTTAGATCCATGCTTGCCATGAGTTTTTAAGCATCTTCTCGAAATTTATTTAACTTTGCCTTCAAAACGACTCTTCATCTTTTTCGATTAGGGTTTTTCTTTTAAATTATTTGAAACCTCTTCTCTGATCTTAACGTGTTTCTGATTTTATTATGTTTTGCTCATGTCGTTCTCCTATCTGAGTTTAGCATGTTAAAAACCCTAATTTCATGTGGGTTCATTCGAGTTTCTGAAGCTGCTTGCTAAGTATTTGTTTTTAAAACTCGATTGATGTTGAAAACACTAATTTCTTTTGGGTTCATTCGAGTTTTGAAGCTGTTTGCTAGTATCTGTTTGATTTATCTATTTATCATCTTTAAACTCGATTGATGTTGAAAACCCTAATTTCTTTTGGGTTCATTCGAGTTTCTGAAATTGTTTGCTAGTATTTGTTCGATTTATTTGTTTATCATCTTTTAAGCTTGACTATTGTTGAAGAAACCTATGTCTTTGGGTCTGAAACTATTCGTTTGAATGCCTGGCTCGATTTGAAAGTTCCTTGTTCCAGAACCTCTTTTCTTTGTGTGAATCCCCTGATTCTAGGTTTTACTATCTTTAAAATTGGACTATGCTTGAAACCCTAACTCTTCAGAAGGGTTTTCTCATCTGTTACTGCAAGACCCCTTTGCATGCTTCTGATACTCTATTTTGCTTCACTATTGATTCAATATGACTTGACCTACGGGACTATCATGCTTCGAATGTTTGCTATCTACTGACTTTGTGCTACTATTGCATGTTGTTTCTTTTGCCAATAGGTTTGGCCTCGCATGTCTATTATTTGTGCACTCTATTTATATGCTAAAGTTCCTTCTTTGATTGATTTCAAAACTTGTCTTTTTGTGAACTCTAATTTCACTCGCCTGTTAAAGTTATTGATCCCTTTCCTTATTTTGCCTTACTGAATCTTTTTCCCAAAATGAGTGTATCTCTGTACTTGGACTCGATTGCTTACTTAATGTTTTACTACTTCTTTTATGGCAATGATCAGTCTGCCTATAAACTGATTTTCTTTCCTTATTTTGAATCTGTTAGCCCCGTTAAACAAGTGATTCCTCAATTAAAGGGGAATCACTTGGTTGATTGATTCTAACTGTTGATTGTTTCCATAGTTGTATTGAATTTTAATTATTACCTTATTTCTCATATGATTTTTCAAAAGGCTATAAATACTCTGCACCCCTTCTTTCAAAGACACGAACACAAGGAATAAAATATTTGAGTTCAGACACACACTCCACAAACAAATCTCTCTCTTTTCTGTGTTGCTACTTGTGTTGCTGCCTTACCTAGCCGGCTGAAAGCCAAGGCTAGGCTGTGGGAAGCTTACTTTTTTTTTCTCTCTGCATTTGCATCTTTACTGGTATGTTCTAACTAATTTTCAGTATCAACAACAACATGTTTCTTTACTATTGCCTTCATCCTTGTTTGTTTCCTGTTTGTGTTTAATCAAGTCCCATTATTAAGCATGTTGTAATCTGCCCTTTCTGTTCTGAATCAATGCTTCTTATGTATGGATTCTGTCAGTCACTTATTATAACTTATGAGTCCTAAACCCCCATATCCCCTATGTGTTTGGTATCTTTGGTTGGTTTGGGGCATGACAACACTGGACATTGCCGTGCATGACCCAAACCTGATCCCCTGGGATCATAACCTCCATACCCCTCTATATGTTGTGTGTTTTGGTTGGTTTATGGACATGCCAACACCATCTATTGTTGTGCATGCCTAAACCTGATCCCTGCCTAAGGATATATGCTCTTTGCAATGTGTTCCCAAAACCCCTGAACCCCTTTGTATGGAAATATTAATTTTGTGCTTTATTAATACTGTTTTCCCATCACCCTTTTTACCCCTCTCCATTCTCTACTCAATTTTTCTCTATTCCTGCACTTCCACCATATTCTTAGACTTAAGTTCTGCCTCTCTTGTGTGAGCCTTGACTTGGGATCCATGAGTTCCCTTTGAACTTGGACACATAAGGGTTGGCCCTTCCACACTGCACTCATCTCTATCTGGTTCTGCAAACTTGGGTGTAAGCACTGCCCAGGCCCTTTGAGACCCTTAGGGAACTCTGACACACCCAGGTTTGAGAAAGGCTTTGAAATATGGCATCTTGAGGTGGTTTATTCCCTAACTCAGAGAGGAAGTCAAGAATCAGGCTTCCTCTGGTTGTAACTTCTTCTTTTGTTTTACTTTTAATGTAATTCATTATTTCTGGTTTGTAATAATTTGTAATAAACACTCGGGGTTGGCCAGTGCGAACAAAAGTTGGACTTCTTCATCTTCTCTGTCATCTTCTCTGAATCGATCGATCTAACTGGTAATTTTTTTTTTTGTTTTATGCATTTTTGTTTTTCTATATGTGTAATCGCGTTTAATGCCGTGTCAAGTATGTGTGAAATTTCAAAAACGATCATTATAAGTTGATTCAGTGTCGGAGAAGTAGCGTATTTTTGTGATGCTGTTATTCAGAAAATTTTGGTGTTGAAATGTGTAATGTGTTTGTGGTTGATTCAATATATTTGATTATGTAAGGACATTTCATAAAAATAGTCGTAGAAATTCATAAGCTTACTGTGTTTCTGAATTTTTAGTTAACTATGTTCATGAAAGATAAGGATCAAACGACATCAACTTTTGAAGTTGGAACTCAAAGTTAAGGACTGAGTGTCCTTAACTTTTGAACTTGAAACTTGAAGTTAAGGACCAAGTGTCCTTAACTTTGGAACTTGAAAGTTGAAGTTCAGGACCAAGTGTCCTTAACTTTTCAACTTGAAACTATAAGTTAATGACTGCCTGTCCTTAACTTTTTAACTTGAAACTTGAAGTTAAGGACCTAGTGTCCTTACCTTTTGAACTTGAAACTATAAGTTAAGGCAAGCCTATTCTTACCTCTTTAAACTTTTGAACTTGGAATTCAAAGTTAAGGACTGTATGTCCTTAACTTTTAAACTTAAAACTTGAAGTTAAGGACCAAGTGTCCTTAACTTTTGAACTACAAATTTGAAGTTCAGGACCTATTGTCCTTAACTTTTCAACTTTAAACTTTAAGTTAAGGACTGCTTGTCCTTAACTTTTTTACGTGAAACTTGACCAAGTCCCTCCAACTAACTATAAGTCCTAATCTTTGTTTTCTTTTTCCTTCTTTGTAGTGTGATAATGGAAGGAGATCGTGTGTTCAAGTTTGATGATTGGCGTAATTTTATGGTGTATTGGAAAGGAGATTTACAGTATAAGGAAACAATTAAAAGTTTTTTGTCAAACAGGCAGTGGAAGAAGTTGAGGGATGGTATTTTCGGCAACTTCTTCCGATTACAAAGTGTGAAGTTCTGTGGTAAACTTATTCACTGTATATTGCTTTCAGAAATTGTGAATAATGACCCTGATTCGATGACATTCAAGGTATTTGACCGTGAAATTAAGTTTACACGTGACGCATTTCATGTAATTACTGGTTTGAAGTGTTATTCCTCGCTGGACATCAAAGGTTTACATGAGAAAGAGAATAAGCTTTCGAAAGTCTATTTCCCTGGAAAGGATAGAATTGAGTTGGGTAATTTGTTTAATTTTATTTCTAGTCACCCACATGGTACAACTTCGTCATTTGTAGGCAGCGATGATGATGCTGTGAAGTTGGCAACAATTTATTTTGTTGAATCTGTTTTGATGGGCAAGCGGAAGAATAGGAATGTGTCCGAGTAGATAATGAAAATTGTCGACGATGATGTACTCTGCTCTTCTTTCAACTGGGGCTCTCTTTCTTATGACACGCTATTAAAATCATTGAAGAGTTGTTTGAAGCCGAATGAGAATGAGATTGAGAAAGAGAAAGACAAAGATAAAGACAAGGATAGCTACACTATACTTGACTTTCCTTTTGCCTTTTGTGTTTGGATTATGGAAGTAATTCCTATTTTCCAGGAAAAATAATTTGTGAACTTCCAAGAATCTGGTTATCCTCGGATGTTATGTTATTCGAAAATGAAATCTCCACAGTTTGATTCTCTTTGTAAAAAATACTTCCATAATGAAAATGTAAGTTAATGTAATTACTAGCTATTTTTTTGTTTATTTGTTTTAGTTCTGAAAACTTATGTTTACTTTTTGTCATATAATAGTTGTGTAAGTTGATCGAGGTGTCACCATTTATTCATGTTGAAGAAGAAGATACAGAGCCTCTTAGTGTGGAGGAGCCAATTTCACAAGATCAAAGCTCAAGGCCTTCTTCCACACAATTTGATGAACCCATACTTAAGGAATTTGTTAGAGTATGTCTTTCTGCCTTTGAATAGCATTAGTTTTCTATTTAATTATTTTTTGCTTACGACACTTTTTTTTTATGTTTTTTGATTCAGAGATTATCAGAGAGTTTTAAGAAGGATCTGCAAGCTAAAGTTACCAGAATAAATCAGAAAATAGCTGTAGCAGAAAAACAGATTGAGAATGAAATCATGGTAATATGATTAATTTCAGTTAGTCCAAGTTCAGGACTTTGTGTCCTTAAGTTTTGAACTTAAAACTATAAGTTAAGGACTTTCTGTCCTTAACTTTTGAACTTGGAATTCAAAGTTAAGGGCAGATTGTCTGTCCTTAACTTTTTAACCTGTAATTGTAACTTAAGGACTGCCTATCCTTAACTTTTGAACTTGGAATTCAAACTTAAGGACTGTCTGTCCTTAACTTTTGAACCTTCAAGTCAAACTTAGGGACTCATGTCCTCAACTTTTCGACCGGTAATTCAAACTTAAGGATTGCATGTCCTTAACTTTTGAACCTGTCCTTACAGGATTTAAAGAAACTCTAGGATCAAAGCTTGATACTTTGTTGAAGATTTATGGGAAAGCTGATGAAAGGAACATAGAGAGAGAATCTAGTGTTCTAATTAGAAAAGATAGAGTTGAAGAAGATACAAAGCCTACTGTTACAATCAACAAAGATGCAGGCGGTGATGAACGTGATGATATGGATGTGCATGCAGAAGTTCAGTATGAAAGCGATTTTAGAGATGCACATCTAGATGATGAAACTGAGAACGTTACTGATATTGGGAAAGGTTAGATATAGATTTTGAATTTTTTTCGTTGAAATTTATATTCAATAGAGTAATACATATAAACTTTTTTGTGATTACAATTATTTATAGAATCTATTGATGGAGTGGAAGTTGAAGATGTAGGAGAATGTCAAGACCAGGAAAATCCAAAAGAGAAAGGAGAAACAAAAAAAAAATTGTAAATGTGGATTGCAATCTCAGGAGGATTTAGCAAGTCCATTGGGAACAAGTGTCAGCGAGATTGTATGCAAATGCTTAGAAGGAACATATGATCTGTCTACACCTCTGTCATACAAAGAAAAATTTGGAGTTCAAACTTGTGCCAATCAAGGTTAGATAAAATTTTCATTATATATTGTATGTTAGTTTTCGTGAATTATTAGAATGGGTATTAATTGCAAATATTACAGAATCTTTTGAAGCTGCAAAGGAAGAACCTGGAGTGGAGTATCAAGAGAAAAGTGGAGTACAATCTCAAGACGTAGAAAATACCGAAGGAACAAGCAGAAGTGAGATTGGTTCCAAATGCATAGATGCAACATGTGATCTCTCTAGACCTCCCTCTCTTAACGACAATATTGGAACCCAAGAAAATGCTAGTGAAGATAATGATATAATTGGGATGATCTTGACTATTGCAAATGGTTAGACAGTGTTTTTTTTTAATTTTATATATGTTTGTTTTAATCAAAGATTATTAACAAGTACTAATTGTGTTAGCTCTTATAAATATTTTTGCAGAATCTTGTGAACAAGCAACTGAAGCACATGGTGAATAATTGCAAGATAAAGAAAATGTGCAATTGGAAGAAAAAGAAAATGATGCAAGTAATATCTTAGCTGAATTGTCTGTTGAGAAAATACAAGAAGGTAGTGTGCAGAAGACAGGTACTGATTGTGTCCTAAATATTATATTCATAATTGAAATTTTGTCTCTTCATTTGACGAGTTGCAGCAAACTAATATATATATAGTGTTGCTGGCAGAGGACAACAATGATGAAGCTCTTAACCAATATACGAGGAAAAGAAAGAGAGACAGTATTGGTTATGATGGTCCGTCATTGTCTATTCTTACTCCTACTCCTCCAAGTACACAAATGAGCATTGATGGGGCTTTGAGTATGGAGGTTGAAGGAAATGTTGAAGAAGAGCTTGGTCGAGGTAAAAGGAACAAGAAGCTAAGTTGGCAGTTGAAATCTCCTTTTGATCAGGAAAGAAAAGCAGGAACTTCGATGGCAGACAATCAAAATACTACGAAGAGTTCAGGCTGGATAAAATCAACATATACTCGTAGGTGTATTTTTCATTATGCCACAGAATATGCAAAATTAATGAAGAAATTCATTGGGTGGTTGCGCAAGGAGAAAAGGAGAGGTCGCAAAAAAGAGTAAGTCCCATTAATGTATTTCATTACGTCCTTAACTTCTGTGATTGTAAGACTAATTTTAGGACTAAGTGTCCTGGACTTTTGAAGTTGTAAGTGTCAGTTCAGGACCAAGTGCCCTTAACATTTGAACTTGGAATTCAAAGTTAAGGACTGCCTGTCCTTAACTTTTGAACCTGTAACTGAAACTTAAGGACTGCGTGTCCTTAACTTTTGAACTTGGAATTCAAAATTAAGGACTGCCCGTCCTTAACTTTTGAACCTTCAAGTCAAACTTAAGGACTCATGCCCTTAACTTTTCAACCTGTAATTCAAACTTCAGGACTTCCTATCCTTAACTTTAGAACCTGCAAGTAAAACTTAAGGACTTCCTGTCCTTAACTTTTGAACCTTCAAGTCAAACTAAAGGACTCATGCCCTTAACTTTTCAACCTGTAATTCAAACTTAAGGACTTCCTGTCTTAACTTTTGAACCTGCAAGTAAAACTTATGGACTTCATGTCCTTAACTTTTGAACCTGTAAGTCAAATTTAAAGACTCATGTCCTTAACTTTTCAATATGTAATTCAAACTTAAGGATAGGTTTTAACTAATAAGTGTAAGTTAAGGACCAAATGTCCTTAACTTTTTCAATTTGAAACTCAAACTTCAGGACTTAGTGTCCTTTACTTTCTCAAAACAATTTGCAAAACTATGACAGTATGTCCTTAATATACAGAAGAACAACAACAAAGTTAAGGACATTGTGTCCTTAACTTTTTCAATTTAATTTGCAAAATGAGGACACTATGTCCTTATTATTATGTGCTCAATTTTTATAGAATTATCATAGGAGGCGATGTCCTTAACTTTATCAATCCAGAAATTCAAAAAAAAAAAAATCAAATTTCTACTTACTGTATAAAAATCAATAGAAATCGGAAGGAGTATAACTATGTCGAAATAAAAATCAATAGAAACACATAAAAGTATAACTTACTGTAAATCTATGTCGATCTTTGGATGAGAATGTTGAATTTTTGAAATCGGAAGAGAATTTTCTTCAATTTCGACGATCACAGTGAAGTGCTGCTGCGCCGCTTCTGCTGCTTCTGCTGCTACGTTGCTGCTGCTAGCGTAGGTATAAGTTATAGCAGAAGGGTATTTTCGTCCGGTCAGGTATAAGTTTATTAAACCAGTGGCTAAAAACTAAAGACATTTAAAACACTGGCTTTAAAATAAAGACAGGTGCTGTTAGTGGCTATTTGTGCACATCGCCCCAAATTTGTAATACAAAATCTTCAAAATGTTATGATCCAGTTACTTCTGAATCCAGTTTCATACAAACTTTCATATCCTGTACCATAATGAATCGTATTGTCCTTTTTTCACTTCTTATGTAAACCTTGCTAGCAGAATAGGTTCTTTGCTAAAAGGACCCTTAGTGACTTTAAATGTTTGAACCTCTAAAATTTCTAAAATTCAGAATATAAACGAACTAAACGCAAGGACGTAAATGGTGTCTCCAAGCGCCAATCTCTTTGCTTTTTGCTTAGAGGTTTACCTTTCCCTGCTTTTTCTCTATTCACTCTAACATCTGCTATGCCCCAAATACAAGCATTAGTTTCCAAATTGAAGGAGACAAGCCTGAGAACACCATCATGTTCAGATGATGATCCACCCTCAGCCACTTCATCACTAACATATTTTACATACATAGGACGATCCTTGAACCGGTCGAGATCTTGGGGAATCCGAATAACTCTCTCAACACCGGGTGATGATACCTGGTAAATTTTTTCATATGCAAAAGATTGAAATTAATAGAGTTTCATCAGAAAAAGAAGAAAAAAAGATGTGATAAAATAAAGAAACTTTAACATATGATTGCAAGATCGTGACATGCAGATATGATGTTTCAGGAGAAATGCAATGTCTTGGGAAGTTTAGAAGCAATACAATTGTTTCCTTGCAAAGATTATTCACTACCTTAAGTCTTAGTATAAGAGAGCTAGAAACTTGGTCTTTTGTGATGACGAATCCTTCTAGATGACATAGAATAACATCAAACGGGCAACGCAGAAAAGGATTACCAACCTCAAGAGATATGTTATTTGGAATAGATCCAGCCACCTCAGCTTCATCAAGCTTTTCTCTGTATCTTAATGAGAAAGCTTCAATATCCATCATACTAGGAGTACCTGACCTGCATGCACAATTTTGCACATCAAGACTACATATGGTATCTACACAATAACTTGTGGAAACGTAAAAATAGAAGAAAAGCAAAAGATACAACCACAGATGAATGGTGCAACAAAAGATACTGAATTAAGTGCACAGACGTAATAATGTTTGAATATTTGATAAGTCGCTAAACATGAATATATCATTCTAGAAAGAGCTGGGAGAGGACCTACTCAAAGATGCTAGACCATTGCAGTCTCTTCAAACAATCACATGACATTCTTTAGGCTACTTATGTCTCAAACCTTATCATTTTCTTTTACATAAGGGTAATTTTCCTAATTATTCAGAAACTTCTAGGAACTTCTTTTGCTAATCCAGAAAGCCCAAGTAAGCAGGAAGATAGAAGGTAGCCAAGATAGTACGACGGTATTTAGAAGGAGAAAGATAGGAGGAGCCTAGTTACTCAATGGCACTAGAGATATAGCTAGCAATATAGCAGTACAAAAGGTTTCATCTTATGGACAAAAGCTCCTTAAGAAATAATGCATTTCAGTCGATCAGAAAACAATTGCAAATTAAGCCGTGGAAACAAAAAGGAAAGAAACTTTTGACCTGCTTCTCCCTTCATCAGATAGAGGTTTTAACTGGATTTAATACGTGGTTCATGACATATGCAACTAATAGTTGTCTCAAGCAAATGTCTGCAGCTTACTTATTTGTAAGTCTCTCCACTCGTACTTGAATGTTGGCATTTTTCAATGTTTTAAAGGCATAAATTCCCAATTCCCCATCAAATGATAGAGCAACTTCTTCTGCAAGTTCTAATGCCCTTTTGTCCCATGATGTCCCAGACAGAGAGATCCCTCCTCCTCCCGATCCATCCCCAACCTTAAAACAGGAAAAAGTGGTTCACTATATGAAATTCACAAAGTGGTTATACTGAAAATTAATGAAACTTAAATACCATACAAAACTTGAAGTTTCTTGTACAACTTACATAAAGTTCGGCGTCTTCCTCAAAATACTCTTCAAAGACCCCATCATCATCATCCACCAGGTCCTCTATCATTAAAAATTTAGGCATTCAACATTATTGTTTATTAAAACAGAATACTTAACTCATTTGTTTCATCATGGAAATCAGCTTACAGGATAAATCCTCATCTTCACTGCGTGTGAAGTACTGTTTGCCAAGATGAGGAAACAACACTGTGATTTTAAATGTTTAATAGATGATATAATTAGAAGCATCCTCAAAAAATGCTAGAAGGAAAACAAGACAAATGTGATCAAGCACAATTGTTCTCCTCTCCCAAAATGATTGTCCTACTGTGCTTCCTAAAAATCAATCAAAATAATACTACAATATTTGACTACTATTCTTAGATAAAGTTGCGGAGATGAGGATGCTGAGATGGATGTGTGCTCATAATAGAAGGGATAGGATTAGGAATGAAGATATTCGAGATAAGATGGGAGTGGCTTGTGTGGTGGACAAGATACAGGAAGCGAGGCTGAGATGGTTCGGGCACGTGAAGAGGAGAGGCACAGATGCCCCAGTGAGATGTGAGAGGTTGGCTATGGTGGGTCCTAGGAGAGGTAGAGGTAGGCCGAAGAAATATTGGGGAGAGGTGATCAGACAAAACATGGCACATCTTCAGCTTACCGAGAACATGACCCTTGATAGGAGGATGTGGGGATCGCGGATTAGGGTTGTAGGTTAGTAAGTAGTCGAGCGTATTTCCTTTCCAAACCTGTACTTCCTTCCATAACTGTAGCAAGTGTGCGTGTTCCCTATTTTTAGATCGATATGATTACCTGATGTCTCCTTTGCTTCATTTTTTTTTCTTCTTTCTCTGGCTGTTGTTACTATTTCGCTTACCGTAGTTTTTTTGCCATAACTGCTGTGTTTTGCTTTATTGAGCTGAGAGTCTTCCAGAAAGCCTCTCTACCTTCACAAGGTAGGGATAAGGTATGCGTACATACTACTCTCCCCGGGCCCCACTTGTGGGGATACACTGGATATGTTGTTGTTGTTATTCTTAGATATTTTTTCGTCATTTTGAAGTAGAAAAGGTTTGCAAAATCAAACTTCAGATAAACAGTTCTTGTACTCAGAGTAGTAAAAATAAAATAGATCCATCTAGGAAGGTGTGATTAACAAAACAAAAGAACTACGTCGTACCATATGTTGCTCGAATACGAGTGTGGGCACCTAATACGGGTGCGAACTTAGAAGTCAGATTTGTCTCCCCTAAATCTTAGGATTCAGGGTTGTGGATAATAGTATGAGCACGGGTATTAGGATACACCCAACAATTATGAGATATATAAGTATATATCTCGACAATTAATTGAAGTTATTGATTTAAAGCTAGTATAATTAAATTCTTTGTGAACATTTATTATTTTACTCATAAGTTGTCTCGTATAATAGCAAAGTGTTCTGCTACTTTATATGAATGGATATATGACACAAACCTAAAACAAAGCAAATGCTTGAAAAATGAATATGGATGTTTGAGAGTGGGAGAGAAGTAATTTGGAGCGAGCTGGAAATGATAAAGGGAAAAGATGACCAAAGTGAAACATAGCCAACTTCAAAAGAGTACAAACTCTCACAAAAGAATTTGATTATGATTTCTGAATGAAAATTGTCACCCTTGAAGTCTACTTTCCAACGTTTCAAGCTGTTTGATATTCAGGCATTTCTACAAAAAATAATGGGTGTTTTGTTGAAGGTCTCCAATAGGGGGTTAAACTGCAAGCAGCAAACCAAACTGTGTACCACAATTTTGAAACTTCAGAGGGGGTCACCGAAGTGAGCCAGCAAAACAAAGTGCGGCCAGAACTTTGCCCAGCTGCCAAGACACTATACAAAGGCCTCCACTCGGTTAATTTTGATCCTAAACATGTACAAGAAGGCTAGGGCTCAGTTCTGGGAGAATTTTCACCCCAAGGTCAACTCCAACCACCCAAGTAAGTAAAATTATGGAGTTTTGGAGTAATTATAGTCCATTCATGTCAGCCCTAACATCAAAATTCAAGACTATGGTTTAGATTCCTCAACCCCAAGAATTCCCGAAAGTTAATATTTTCAGGAATTGTCTTAAGAGGTAATCCCACTACCCGATCTTCATTTGTTGTGTATAAATGAGTAAGCCGAAAGTGATTATGAGTAGCAATCATGGTTAATTGAAATATTGGTTGAAAGCCAAAAGTAGGTCTTGAGAATGTGGTTGGGTAGTTGAGGAAGAAGATGAATAATGACTTGGGAGTTATAAAATGGACATTGACTTGTAAAGCGTTAATAACCCATTTAATGCTAAGGATAGAATTTATGGAGTTAGATTACCATGTTAATACATGTTCACGATATGAGTAGACATGTCTAGCTGGTTCGCTCGATGAAAGTTAAAGGCATCAGGTGCCTAGCTGTTTCTCCAGAATTGGGGTGTGACAAAAACTAAAACCAATTAATCAACTTACTAAGAAAGCGAGTATGATGAATGTCAATGCCAAAAAGAAAAGCCATTGTTTTCTATTTAGATTGTAGCATATTAATATTTATTTTGTCTCAAAGATGAGGTTGTTACCCAAATCAGAAAACAGTTGTTCTTGTTAGAATGTTCAGTGCTAATGTTAGATTATTCGAGTTAGACTGTTAAAGGTATTAAGTTTATAAGCTAGATATTTTCTATGTTGGACATTGTGAAATATGTTTAGATACCTACGTAGTAAGTGTGTCTTACATTCATGAAGTAAAACTATATATGCATTGTTTTTACACTCGCAAAATAAGTATCTTAAGCAAGAAATATCAAGCACCAATACATCTCTTCCCTTCTCTTATTCTCTCACGTGGTTGAAAATATTAGAGATGGGAAATGATGAATTGATTATTTGACAAGATAATAGGAAAGAAGATATGTATTGATGACAAGAATCACTTATTTATAAGTGTTTGCACAACAAACATATGATATCGCTCCAATTTTAGACAAAGTTCAACTCAAGATCGAAAAACCAATTTGAATTTACTTATTTTTGAAAATATAGGAAAGTAAATAATTTTCTGAAAACCTACTAAAAAGATCACTGAAAAGTCATGGTTGTGGGTATCTTGCCAGAAATATTTATATGACCAGAATGTCACAGCAAAGTGAACAAAAGAATGACTGAAAAGAAATGGTGATGCCAGAACGATCATCAGAAAGAGATGCATAACCATCGCAATAGTCACCGGAAAAGAGGCACAATATCATGGAACAGTTATTAAAAATAAAAGCAGTACCACATGAACTATCATCCGGAAGAAGATCGTTGTTTTTGGAACATTTAACAGAGACATACTATAGCCAGAAACTCACTGCAAAAAGGTGTGGTACCACCGGAAGGATCACTAAAAATAAGAGTGGTAACGCCAGAACAATCGATAAAAAGAGACAAGAATAGAAAATTGTTAAAATAAAGACAAATCTTGGTTGGACAAGTGGCAATGCTAAGGACCGCCTTCCAGTAGGCGAAAGTTAATTAGGTCTATGTAAGAGAAGAGAAGAGATGTATCGATGACTAGATAATTTCATGAATGCAAGACCATCAAACACAATAAACATATGACATTTGTTCGATGTGGGATTATTGAAGGGAAACTAACACTTCTAACATTATAATTCTAACGTTCTAATCATTCTATAGAACGTTATCATCTTAGCATATATTATGTTGTTTTCATTCGTCTTAAGCTTGTCTCTATTGTTTCCAATTTCTTTCCTCAGAAAGTACCAAGTTCTACAGTTTAAATTTCATATCGATTGGTCCTCAGGAGTCAGGCTGTGAAGAGGATTACGCCATATCTATATCAAGTAAATATTTCCATCCATATAAATGTCCTACAAAATAGAGATACTAATACCACACAAGTAATCGTTTCACTTTTACAGCCAATGATGATGCCTTCCTCAGCATGGTTAGAGATCAGGTCAAATAAACAATTACCAAATATGCAGTAGAAGGAAGCAATTTGTTAAGGATCACAATGTTATTTTAGCTCTCATTGGAACCTCTTCCTAAGAAGAGTTTTGGTTACAAAGGAGCCAGCAGAACAAATTGCTAATGACAGCAGTAGCTGAAGCCTTAAAAAATATTCGACCACATAATACTGCTTTTTATTTACCTGCGTACTTTTTTTGCATGTACTACCCACAACAGGAAGAGAAAAGGAAAATACCATATGCATATTTACTATCTTGTTGCCTGCATTCTCCATTAGGATGCATCAGAGAATAGAGATGTTTTTGTCAGCAAATTCATTGATAATTTGTATAACTTTATAGTTAGCCCATAAGGATTTAGGCAACAGATTCTATAGCAATAATTTAACAGAATTTTGACTTGTATGAAGGATCTTAATGTTCGAGTATTTATAATTTCTCAAACGTTAAGCTGATAGGTTATGCGTATCTTTCATGTAGTAGAAGCAGACTATGTTGCGCGGACTCTCCAAAATACTGCCGCACCCGTGTCGGATTCTCCAAAAATACACTGCTTTGGAGAATCCGACATGCACCCAGCAATATTTTCGGAGATTCTGAGCAACATAGGAAGCAGACAAATAAGGCTACATCCTTGGAGAAACACCTACTGAAATAAATTCAGAAAGGAAATAAGTTCATGAGAGAAACTTCCCAAACTTAAAGACCATTTCAGTTGTCTGGACTTCCAGACACACAATGGACTACTGCAATTCCTATATATCCTTGATTATTAGTTTTTTATATCCATTTTGAGGTAACTAGAGCAAAGGAGAAGACAAAAGTATGTTGTGGGAAAAGTAATAACTCCTTTTCCTCTATACAAAACGTATTACCAAATTAGTAACTCGTTTGGTTTGCTATAGAAGAAAAAATAATTCTGGCATACAACAACTACGCCTCAGTCCTAAATAAAGTTGGGGTCTGAATCCTCACTTCTTTCTTTAAGCTCAACGCATATCGTCATCACTTCTTCATATATATATATATATATATATATATATATATATATATATATATATATATATATATATATATATATATATATATATATATGTAATCGTAATAATATTAAAGTTCTCAATTAAATTTAAAGCCTATTCCGACCTATATGAATCATTTTCTTCCATTATGTCCTATCTTTAGCTAAGTCTGCATTGATTCCAATGATTTGTAGGTCTTTCGAGACAACTTCCATGTGATTTTAGGTCTACCTCGTTCCCTTTTAACACTATCGCTCACCATAGACTCCACGCCTATGTACCGGTACCTATGTAGGGCAACGCAAGACATGACCAAACCATCTCAAGTGACCTTCTCTCTTTTTATCTTCAATGCGTGTTACTTGCACCTTCTTGCGAATGTGATCACTTTTAATTTTATCTATGACTGCACATCTATCTTAGTATCCACATCAAACAAAACACTCATCTTGTGGATATGTTGGACTTTAGCAGCCCATTCACTACCATATAACATTGTCGGTCTTATATCTGTTCTATAGATCTCACTTTTCACTTTGGCGGGCGTCCTTCTATCACATAACACCCCGGTAGCATTTCTCCATTTCAACCATCCGATTTTAATCCTATGGGCAACATCTTTATCTATTGCATAAAATTCTAATTTACTACTATTACTCATGTAAAATTTAATTTAAAGAAACTAATGCAAACTTTGTAAAATTATGCATAAATAATACTCCACAATGTTGGGTTTACAATATAGAACTCTACGTTGCCAATACTGATATACTTTGCAAGAATCCATGTGTAACTTTACTCAGAATAGAATACGGAATAGGAATATATGAATTAGCACCTGAAATGACAGAAATAACCTTAAAGCTAATTATTGACGTTGATATCGCATATACCTACATAATAATCATTGCATTACTATTCACCAAATGATAACCTACGTATAGTTATTTTACGAACAATCAAAAAAAAAAAAGGGGAAGCCCGGTGCACTAAGCTCCCGCTATGCGCGCGGTCCGGGGAAGGACCGGACCACAAGGATCTATTGTACTAACAATCTATGTATCGTTATTCATTAAGACTTGCTATATTATTATTCAACTAATAAAAGTCATTGTATTAGAATAGTTGTATAACTAGTCCGCAAACCAAATGACTCCTAACACAATTAGGGGTCGTTTGGTAAGGTGTATAAGAATAGTACTGAATAAGGTGTATTAGTAATTTTAGGATTAGTAATGCTGAGATTAATTATGCTGGGATTAATTCTTATCAACAGTTTGATATGATGTATTAAAGGTTTTGAAAGGGCAGTTCTATCTTTATACATACTTATCCATGTACTAAAAATTATGGTATTGCTAATGCCATGGTTTGCTATGTATTGAATAGTAGTGAATATGGTGTATATCTACTATAAGTATTAGTTATAGAGAGATTAATAATACTAAAGCTAATACATGTTTTATTTTCCCTAATACATCCTACCAAACTAACCCTAGTGGAATACAAACTACAAACTGAAAAATGGGCAAGATAGCAAAGCTTCACCCACTGCCTTTATTTGTCACAACATGAGAGAGACAATTGAATGGATATGCGGTAATCTCTACTAACAAGATGAAGACCAACTGGTTAGAATAGAATAAAATCGCGGAAGATATGAAATCCAAATCGTTAAATTGTCAATAGATAAGAGATACCACAAACAAAAGTAGACATTAAAAAAAATACAAAATAAAAAAAGCAATGCTTAATTTCTAGTAAATTGCATACCATCTTCAAGAAGAAGCCCATCCTCAGCCTCATCAACCAAAGAAACTTTTTCAACAACGGAGGGCTTGAGAACTGGTTCGCTTCTCTTCTTGGCATTCACCGTTATACATACCCTTCTCCTTCTCGCCTTATTCGAAAGTGTATGACAGGAAATCCTGCTACTATTACTGCTAGAACCCATGGACATTGGCAGGAAAGCTGAATTTGGGCTCCATGTCATCAAACCGGTACTTAAACTCATTCCTCTGGGCAGTTTATTCGTTGGAAAAGAAAAGGGAACAACAAATTAAATACCAACAAAATTTAATGGCTTTGCTGGTCGACAAAAGCAATAACGACGTTATTGGAATTCATCTGCAGTTGACGACGCCGTTCGAGTTCATCCACCCAAAAATCTTTATATTTCTCTAACCATTATTTATAAATATATCAAAACTAGTCAAATATATATAAAAATTAAAAATGTCAAATAGATAAGTTTCTTTCTCTCCAAGAATCACACACAAATATCTTCTTCTATATTTTCAAGCGTGATGACCAACATTAGACGCAAGATAGAACGAAAATTGTATGAATAAGCTAGCAAACAAGGTGATAAAATACAAAAAGGGTCAAATCATCTTCAATCATGTAACGTGCATGTATCACACACACAAGTATACATGAATATATATGTGATATATATTTGATACAAATATGATACGTCTGTGTATGCGGCCAAAATCGGAGAATTCGACTTTGAGGATACTGTGCCACTTCACGTCCGGCCTCGAGGGGCACATCGAAGGTCGATCTCCGAGCAACACGAGTCGGTGGTCATCATGGAAAGGCGGGAAACCCACGAGGGCACACAATGAGGACTGACAGAGTCTGCAAGAATAGTACACATCCGCACTGAGCCGTTATACAGCTGCACTAGTAGCATTTATTCGTCATTTATTAGACATGTACTATGTTGGGATTCAACCCTCCTATATAAAGGGGACCTTTGTCATTTTGTAAGGCACCTTGATATTGAATATAACACAACATTATCTGCTCTCTTTGCTAACATGATTGTTCTACACATTTATTGCTTATTTTACATTGTTCATTGTTTCTCATTTATTGCTCATTAATAATCATAAAAGGCCATCTTTAAGGCCCTCATTACCAATGATTCTTTGTCAATAGTTTATCGTTATTAACCCCAACTAGACCACGAGGTCTTGCTCCAGCCAGCTCGAGGCCCAGCTTTGTGACCCCATTGGTTTGCACATCTTATTCTCTTTACTTATCCCTAGCATCTATTGCTTAACAACTAGTCTTAAAATAAATCACGTATTTTTAGAACCACAAAATCAAATATAATTGTAGTTACCATTTTCAAAGTAAATGGTTTGGCGCCCACCGTGGGGCTAAAATTAATAGTGATTGTTTTGGTGCTGGTTTTCTGAAAACGCAAGTTATTCTTCACACTTTTTCTTGTCCAAGAATCTCTGATTTCAGGTCAAAATATCTAACTCAGCAAACGCACGCGAGAACAACGGTATTGGGCTTTAGGGAGAAAATAGCGCAGACGCTGGTGTACCACCGCAAAACCCAGGGGTAGCACCAACAGATGCCGGTGTACCACCGCAAAACCTAGGGGAGGCACCAGCACAAGTTGCCATCGACGTGAGCTCACGCAACGCCGTGCATATCGACTTAAACTCTCATACCAACGGAAGTGTACGCGAGGAAGAAAGAGACGTTAGTCTTCAAGTCATTATTGAGATGTTGCAAGTGCAACAAGTGACCATTGCTCAGCTACAAAGCCAACAAAAAACTCCAAGCACAACAACACAGAAAATGGCTCCTCGAGTCGAGCAGGCATCAGAAAGATCGAGTAACAACGGGTCAGCGACATTCCCCGCTATTATGAAGATGCTCGAGGACCTCACTAAGAGGATTGAATCAGGAGAAAAGAAGATAGAGGATAATGATAAAAAGGTGGAGACTTAAAGGGTCGATCAGATCCCGGGCGCACCTCCGATTCTGAAGGGTGTAGATTCAAAGAAGTTCGTGTAGAAACCATTCCCATCAAGTGCGGCTCCGAAGCCCATCCCGAAGAAATTCAGAATGCCCGATGTCCCGAAGTATAACGGGACCACGGACCCCAATGAGCACGGCACCGCTTATACTTGCGCTGTAAAAGGGAACGACTTAAAGGACGACGAGATTGAACCCGTCCTGCTGAAGAAATTTGGAGAGACACTGTCGAAGGGGGCCATGATGTGGTATCACAACCTACCCCCGAACTCGATAGATTCATTTGCCATGTTGGCAGACTCTTTTGTGAGGGCACACGCCGGTGCCATCAAGGTCGCCACTAGGAAGTTCGATGTCTTCAAAATCAAACAGAGAGAAAACGAGATGCTAAGGGAATTCGTATCTCTCTTTCAGATGGAGCGAATGGAATTACCGCCAGTCTCTGACGACTGGGCAGTACAAGCCTTCACCCAGGGCTTGAACGAGCGAAGCTCTATAGCTTCGAAGCAGCTAAAACAAAATTTGATTGAGTATCCCGCCGTAACTTGGGCGGACGTGCACAACAGGTACCAGTCGAAGATCAGGGTCGAAGACGACCAATTAGGAGCCCCTTTGGGCTCAGTATATCCTAGTAGGCTCGTAACAAAGGAACAAAGGTTTGCAGAAAGGGAGCCGAGACCTAACAAGGAAAGATACCAGCCATATGTGGAAGATCGAAGGAACGCCCCGAAATGTAACATACCTCGCGGCGATCGAAGGACAGATCAGGGTCCAAATTCCCGGGGAGTCATAAATAAAAACGGGTTCGATAGGTACACTGGGCCAGTAGAAGCACCCTGGCTATCCGAGTAAAACTTCAACATCGATGTCTCGGACATCGCGTAGGCCATAGGTAAAAATCAAAGATACCAGGTGGCCAAGACCCATACTGTCGGACCCTTCACAGAGAAATCCTAACTTGTTATGCAAATATCACGGCACTCACGGTCATAGAACCGAGGACTGCAGACAGCTTCGAGAAGAGGTAGCCCAACTGATTAGCGAAGGGCACCTTCGAGAGTTCCTCAACGACCGAGCTAAAAACCAATTTCGGGAAAGAGAGGCGAACAGGAAGAACGAACCAGAAGAGCCACAACACGTCATCCACATGATCATCGAAGGGATCAACGCCCCGCAGGGACACATTGTCAAGCGAACGGAAATATCCATCACCAGAGAAAAGCAGACTCGGAGTTACATTCCATAGGATGCTCTCACGTTCAGCGAAGAAGACATCGAGACCTTGTCTCAGCCTCATAATGACGCATTGGTAATTTCTTTTCTTTTGAATAAATTTCAAATTAAACGTGTGCTCATGGACCCAGGTAGCTCGGACAACATAATCAGGTCGAGGGTGGTGGAGCAGCTCGGACTCCTCAATGGATTCAACATGGCGAGCGAGACGATGAAAGGGGAGATCATCCTCCCGGTCAATGTGGCCGGTACAATCCAAGATACCAAGTTTCATGTCATCGAAGGAGACATGAGATACAATGCCTTGCTTGGAAGGCCATGGATACACAGCACGAGGTCAGTGCTGTCAACTCTCCATCAAATGATGAAATTTCCAACCAAGGATGGAGTAAAAGCAGTGCACGGAGAGCAGCATGCAGCAAGAGAGATGTTCGCGGTACACGACATGACACCAGCATCGGCGCCCTCTACACCGAAAAGGCCAAAAGACAAGCAAACAGCCGAACAATAAGCACAACCGACGTTCTCAGCTACATCCGAATAAGGGAACAAAGGATCGTACCGCGTCCTCGAAGCAAGCAATTAGAACGTATCAAGGCTCGAACGCTATCATTGTTAAGGTATAACCCCTTCCCTTTTCATTCACGTTTCACACTAACTTATTGCAAGAATTCAATTGAAAGGAATCGGAGCGCCCTCAGCTCGAAGACCTTGGGTTTTAAAGCATGCATTGCACTCTTTTATCCTTAGATCGGGTTTTATCTCGAACGGGTTTTACCGGCAAGGTTTTTAACGAGGCAACATCTATGTGCTACCTAAGGAGAACTCATCAAGTATTCAAGGTTTCTCTTCAATCAACCTCCAATACTGGGGGGCATCACCCCAGGAGGTCACCCCTCGGAAGAAATCAAACTATGCCTAGGAGGACCTCGATAGGAGAATGTTGTATTAGCCCAAACGGTCAAATGAACCGTGTCCATGTAGAGTAATCGAGCCTCCTAAAGCAAAAAACGTGTACGCATGTATCAAGTAATTAAGGAAGACTTTTTTTTTCATCAACAGTGTGCCTCGAAAAAGTTCACTACTGTCATGCAAAACGGCCCAAGAGCCAAAAACTCTCGAACACTCGGGGACTGTCTTCGACAGTCAGCTCATCGAGCCATCAAAAACTTGGAATTTGTAAGACCTTGATCAGGCAAACTTCAAGCTCGTAAGCCCTCACTGAGGCAACATCAAATCTGTAAGCCCTCAAGAAGGCGTGCTCAAACTTATAAGACCTTATAAAAGGCATAACCCCCGATATTAAGGTCAAGGCTATATATTCAAACTTGTAAGAACCCTAAAAAGGCATACCCTCGATATAGACGCCGAGATCACCGCACACGGGGACTAAAGGCTACGGCCAAACAAAAGGCTACGGCCAAGCAAAAGGCTATGGCCGAATTAACGCGGTTCGGAGACTTCCGACTGCCGCCATAAAACTAAAGGCCTCCAAATACTTCAAAAGTACTTCAAAAAGAACCAGTTAATCATGCTACCCTCGGCATAAGCAAAGGAGCTTCGATAATATCAGCTCCGAACAATAAAAAGGTTTCGAAAACAATCAGCCTTCGATTAAAAGGTTTCGAAAACTCAGCCTTCGAGCGAGCCTCCCGAGGTACTCAACTATTGTCACATATGGACTCATAATCGAGGTTCTCATTTGAGCTGTCGAAGAGTCGGACGAACGTAAAACATGCCAAGGCATAATCAAAACTTCAAAAGTTTTTAGCTGAAATGAGGGAAAACTATAGCCATATTAGAGGTCGCATCGACCCAATCTAAAAAGAGCATAGGAGCCAATGCGTAAAAGCCTAAGAGCCAGCCCAAAGAGCCTAAGCGCCAATGCGTAAGAGCCAGCCCAAAGAGCCTAAGGGCCAATGCGTACGAGCCTAAGAGCCAGCCCAAAGAGCCTAAGGGCCAACATATTGAAAACCCGAGGGTCGACGAGCCTGAGTCAAAACTTGATTCGAGGACCAAGCCCTAAACGGTCAACCATTATCAATTGTTCATCGAATACAAGCTAAGCATTCTTATCTAGAAATCCAACATATCGGACTGATTGTCAACAGGCATCAAAACTCGAAGCATAAATAAGAACGCAAGCAAGTGGGAATTTATATAAAGGAAAAACCAAAGGGTTCCTTTTTATTATAAATAATGGTACAAAGATACATTTACAAACACTCCCACGGGGAGCCCGATACAAAGAACAAGAAAGAAAAACCTAGTCTGCCCTCGAGAATTTAGCCTCTCCCCTCGGGGACTATGTCTCAATCGGCTCCCTCGGGACCATCTCCCGCATCGTCCTCCTCCTCGTTATCTTCGGTATCGTAAACGAGGAACCTGGCGTCAAACTCTTCCGCATTTGCCTGCTCTATCTCCTCCGAGAGATCGAAGCCCTTGCCATGAATCTCCTCGAGAGTTTCCCTCCGGGATCTGCACCGAACGTATTCGTTGCTCCTCTTCTCTCGATCAAAAGCCTCCCTCAACTTCGTACGAGCTTCAACAGCATCTTGTAGATAGACGGCCACCTTCTTATCGACTTTTGCCCGGATCTCTTCGGCTTCGGCCCGAGCATCCACAACCTCGGCCTTCATTTCCAAACGTTCTGTTTCAAGTTTAGCAATTCTGCTGGTCTAGACCAAGTTGTTTTCTCAAGCATTACGAAGTTGTATCTCGAGGGCGGAGGCCTTAGTCAATGGCCGCAATATGAGCATCTATCTGTGTCCTCAATTCGCTGCATTCAGAATTTGCCTGGTTGGCTTCTCCCCAAAGGCGTTCCAACGCCTCAACCTTTTCCTGCAACTGAGATATCAAAACATTAGCTCCCGGAATCGGGAGAAGGAGCCTATATTCCTTTATAACAAGGGTTACCTGTCTCTCGAGCTTGCCTTCATAATCATAACATCGGTTCAACTCCGATCGAAGATGTATCAGCTCTCTTACCTTCTTGTAACAAAAAAGCCTGAGAGATCTCTCCCTATTCAAAGCTTTACGCAACTTCGCCTCACAGCGAAGCAGCTCAGACTTGAGCTTATCAAAGGCCTATGGGAAAGAAGGTTCGGTCAAAAATGAGAAAACACACAGTTGGAAAAGCAACAATAAACCCAAAATGCACCATAGAGCAGAGTCGTTGAGCTTTCCTCGAAGGTCGATTTCGCATCTACCGGCTCGGTCTCATTGGCTCCAATAGAGCAACCCGAGACACCCTTCTCCAGGCGGGGACATGATAAAGTCCATCTCCCTCAGGGTACTTCCCGTCGCCCGAGGGCCAGCTGCCAAATCAGGTAATGAAAGACCATTGCTCCTCCTCTCTTGTGGAACCTCTCCCTCGAGATTGGGGGCTTTGAGCCCAGCAGGCTCAACAATCTCGGGAGGCCTCCTGGTTCAGGCCGTCATTATAGAATTATCCTCTCCGGATATGCTGATATCCTCAGAGCTACCAATATAGATGAGATCTTCATCAGCGGCAACGCCCTCCTCAGGCCTCCGAGCGGATCCTGCCTTGCTACGAGAGTCCTCATCCTTCAAGGATCTTTTTCTCTTATTATCCTTCCTTGATTCGGAAGTTGAAGGTCCTTCCTCCTCCTCGTAAGGAGACGGTCTCACTTCAAAAAACTCACTGATGCCTGCAAACAAAGAAATTAGCATACGTAAAGGAAGGTACCCTATGAGAGAAGGACTACATTGCACATACCATGATGCTTAGCCTCCCATTTTGCCTTCGACAAATCTCACCACTTACGCTCGTCATGAGTCGAAGAGGCCGCCAGTTTACGGGCCCAGTCCGCAAGATCGGGGACCATATTTGGCATCCACGGGGTCGCTGCGGAAAATGAAAGAAAACGTCCTTACAAAACTTGGCCCCACCAAGAACAAAAGTGATAAAGTTCGGTATATCACTTACGCTTGAAATTCCATTTTTCTGGAAACGGCAGGAACTCCGCGGGAATAATGTCGACAGTCCTCACTCGAACAAATCGACTCATCCACCCTCGATTCTTGTCCTCTTCATCATTAGTGATAAAGGGCTTGGTGGATCGACGTTCTAGCATAATTAGACCTCGATAATGCAAAGGCCGGTACAAGCTGATGAAGTGGATCAGAGTGAACTCGATTTCAGCCTTCTCAGCAAAAAATCTCATTATCAACATAATTCGCCAGAAAGACGGATGAATCTGTGCCAAAGTAACCTGACATCTTCGATAGAATTCGAGCACGAGTCGGTCGAGAGGACCTAATGTAAAAGGGTATGTGTACACGGTCAGAAACCCCTCTATGTGGGTCATAATATCCTCTTCTCGGGAGGGTATCTATAGCCTCACCTTTCCTCCCCATCCACAGTCTCTCCTTACAGCCTCAAGATGCCTTTCTTCTATTGAGCAAATGAACCTCGATGCATGTTCTCGATGACCCGGGACATTGAGAGGTTTCTCTATCGCAAAATCCTTCATCGTGACGAAACAGTTCGAATTTAGCTCGCCAAACGCCGGCGGTGAGCCACCAGCCGGGCGAGAGGTAGAAGTGGGACTTCCCTCTTTCTGATGAGCGAATTTGGGCATGGTAGCCATGGTTCTTTCAGGACAAGAAAGGGAATATGGAAATCCAGGCGAAAACTTTGATCTGAAACAGCACTAGGACTGGCGCAGAAAGAGGAACTCTATAAAGAAAGATAGTTGCACAAAGCGGCAAAGCCTTCAATGAAAGGAAAACAAGTATATATAAGAAGGGCGGCGACTATTCATTAACTTTGATAGCCAATCAGCTCTGGCAAAGCACTTATGACCTTCTGGGAAAATGTACCGACGGGGCCACTTCGGTCAATTCACAGTCATATCGCAAGAATGACGCCAACGCACTGTAACGCCCCGAAAGACTTCACTATGTAAATTAAGGTTTTGTGGTGTCAAGGTAGGCTAATACGTTGTATTTTCAGAGTTTTGGGTTGTACAATGCGTTGGGGAGTAGAAATTTTCATCAAAGCTAGACCAGGCTTTAAGCTGGTGAGGCATGGATAAAGCCAGGCTGGACCAGGCTTTAAGCTGGTGAGGCCTGGATAAAGCAAGGCTAGTCCAGGCTTTAAGCAGGTGAGGCCTGGATAAAGCCAAGCTACGCCAGGCTTTAAGCTGGCGACGCTAGGCCTGTAGCCCAGTCCGAAAATTTTGGACTATCCATTTTCTATCCTTATAACCCGACCCAATTTCTTTATATACACGCAATGTGTCATTTTTGATGAAAAATCTGATGCTTTAGAGTGAGAGAGTGAGACCTAGAGTGAGAAAGTAATCTTCATCAAATCCTTCTTTAATCCTTACTCAAATCTTTGAAGATTAACAAGGAAAACACACAAGAATTTCATCATTGAGGTAAGATTCTACACCCTAACCCTTAATTTCAATTTTAGCTAAATATGGGTAATTAACAAGTGGGTTCATGGGTATAAGTGTTGATTATCTCACATGCATGTATGATAAGAGGTTATGGAGAGATTGTGAGCTAAAAATATAAAAAATGGGATGTAGGATGATAGAATCTCTCACAAAAAGGTCTTAAAATCATAATGCGCACTTAGTGCTTGATAATGTACTCAAATGAGCTAGAATCTTGATTATCTCTCTAATTTTGTGTTCAACTTGTAATTCTCATAAAATATATCGAAGTTGCTAGGAGTTCCGGAATTATTGTAAGAATTTAAGCAAAGCTCTATTGAGGTATGTATGGCTAAAATCCCCTCTTCTTAGAAATTGAGCTCCCATGGTGTCCATGCAAATATTGTATGTCCGAAATTTGATTGATGTAGCACTTGTTATATTGGTGTTGCAAGAATATATGCGAAAGGTGTATCTCAATGTGTTCAATATGCTATTCTTGGTAAATTGAGGATATGTGAAGAATGTGAACTATGTGCTAAAATGCATGTGAAGAATGTGAACTATATGCTAAAATGCCTAGATTTCAAGTCAAGTTTAAATTGTGATTATTATGCTGAATCATGTGAATTCCTCTCTATGCTTACAACTTGAATTGCTCTTGTATGTGCCCACTATCTTAAATTGCAAGGTTAATGTTGAAAGTGAAAGTGATGTGATGTGAAATATGAGATATGAAATGTGGCCTAGTGCCAAGTATGATGTGATAATTGTGGCCCCAAGTGCCGACGAGCTGATATATGCGAAATAAAGATTGAAACGAGATGATTGATGGAAAAAGGAAAAACGTCTTGGTAAGACTGCCTAGCCGATCGGGCCGTTATCGGACGCCATGCCACACACGTGGTGGAATTGTGCTAATATTGAAACCAGAAAGTGAGAATGAAATTGTGACTGAGGTATATGTCTCAAATGAGGCAACCTAGCCGATCGGGTCGTGATTGGACTCCGTGCATAAAGCGGTGGTATTGTGAATGATGATGTAACAGTATTTAATGTCCCAACCTAAAGCTATGGAAATTGTGTGAAAGCTATGTGATCCCTTATTTGATGATGTGGTGATTGTTTAAAGCTTTGTTGATCCTTATGATTTCTTTATTTTTGTATGGTTGTTCTTTCTAATGAGATGGTGTTAAGTTATACATACTAGTACTATTCCACAGTACTAACATCCCTTTTGCCGGGGGCACTACATCTTTAAATGGATGTAGGTGGTTCCATAGCAGGCAGTGTTGGTCGTAGCTAGTGACGCATCTTCCTTTCAGCTGACTTGGTGAGCGCCACTTCATTTCGGGGTCCTGTATCATTGTTTATCATGTACTTTATATTTTGAGGTATAGTCGGAGCCTTGTTGCCGGCATTTCCATATTACTCTTCAGTTGTATTTAGAGGCTCCGTAGACAGGTTGTGGGTAGTGTTTGATGTCGGGAATTATATTGGTAATGTTTGTATTTGGCAAACATGTTTTTCAATAAATCTATAAACTTGTACAATTTTGGAAATATTGAATGATGTTGTTAATGGGAATGAAATGGAGGTGATTAATGAAATCTTTTCAGTATTTGATTAATGGAATACATCTCCTCTTTATTTAGGGATGAAATTGGGTAGAATGAAATCTAACAGGCTTGCTCAGTCGGGTTCACTCGGTTGAGCGCTGGTCGCGCTCCTCGGTTTTGGGGCGTGACAAACTTGGTATTAGAGCCTAAGGTTTTAAAGTGTCCTAGGATGTCTCGGAGCCGTGTCTAGTAGAGTCCTTCTTATCGGTGTGTTGTCGACCACTTATATAAGTTGGAGGCTACATGGACATTTAGGAATGTTACCCTTCTTCAACACTCCATATCGTGCGATAAAGCTTGACTATGAGATTGTCTTCTAACTCGTGCGTTGAGATTCACGGTAAGTTTAAACGCTCTTTCATCTATTCCAAGTAATGTTCTCATATGACCTGACAAATTGTCAAGGGCCTGAAAATTAAGGAGATGGCACGTATATCTTGTTAAACGAATGGTATGGACATATAGGATAAGTATGAAGTACCATGAATATACTTTAATTAAGAAAATATGTTAAAAGTGACCACCCACTCCAAGGAGACGTTGACT
>NW_017672117.1:166643-217363 GCF_001879085.1 Nicotiana attenuata
ATGTGAAGAATGTGAACTATGTGCTAAAATGCCTAGATTTCAAGTCAAGTTTAAATTGTGATTATTATGCCGAATCATGTGAATTCCTCTCTATGCTTACAACTTGAATTGCTCTTGTATGTGCCCATTATCTTAAATTGCAAGGTTAATGTTGAAAGTGAAAGTGATGTGAAATGTGAGATATGAAATGTGGCCGAGTGCCAAGTATGATGTGATAAATGTGGCCCAAAGTGCCGACGAACTGATATATGCGAAATAAAGATTAAAACGAGATGATTGATGAAAAAAGGAAAAACATCTTGGTAAGACGTCCTAGTAGATCGGGCCGTGATCGGATGCCATGCCGCACACGTGATGGAATTGTGCTGATATTGAAACCAGAAAGTGAGAATGAAATTGTGACTGAGGTACATGTCTCAAATGAGGCAACCTAGCCGATCGGGTCGTGATCGGACTCCGTGCAAGAAAGTGGTGGTATTGTGAATGATGATGTAACAGTATTAAATGTCCCAACCTAAAGCTATGGAAATTGTGTGAAAGCTATGTGATCCCTTATTTGATGATGTGGTGATTGTTTAAAGCTTTGTTGATCCTTATGATTTCTTTATTCTTGTATGGTTGTTCTTTCTAATGAGATGGTGTTTAGTTATACATACTAGTACTATTCCACGGTACTAACGTCCCTTTTGCCGGAGGCGCTACATCTTTAAATGGATGTAGGTGGTTCCATAGCAGGCAGTGCTGGTCCCAGCTAGTGACACATCTTCCTTTCAGCTGACTTGGTGAGCCCCACTTCATTTCGGGGTCCTGTATCACTGTTTGTCATGTACTTTATATTTTGAGGTATAGTCGGAGCCTTGTTGCCGACATTTCCATATTACTCTTCAGTTGTATTTAGAGGCTCCGTAGACAGGTTGTGGGTAGTGTTTGATGTCGGGAATTGTATTGGTAATATTGGTATTTGGCAAACATGTTTTTCAATAAATCTATAAACTTGTACATTTTTGGAAATATTGAATGATGTTGTTAATGGGAATGAAATGGAAGTGAATAATGAAATCTTTTCAGTATTTGATTAATGGAGTACATCTTCTCTTTATTTAGGGATGAAATTGGGTAGAATGAAATCTAACAGGCTTGCTTAGTCGGGTTCACTCGGTTGAGCGCCGGTCGCGCTCCTTGGTTTTGGGGCGTGACACGCACGATGTTCGAGGGATCTAGGAGTTAAATCGATTCCTTACCAACCCGATGGCGGGAAGGCGTGCGACCAAAACCGGAACAAACCGACCTCAAGGGTCTCTGCCATTCCAAGACCAAGCTCAAAGGAGTTAAGTTCGTGGTCGAGGCCTAACTTTGACATGAACACAAAGGCAAAACTTTGAAGACACAAGAAAAATCCTTTGCATTCCAAGAATATATTTACAAAGTGCATCTACAAGGTGCATTTACAAAACTCCTACGAGGAGCCCACATACAAAAGAAAAAGTAAAAAGAGCAAGGGTGGCTTTGCCTTCATCTTCACTACTCCCCGAGCTACTCGAAGAGCCCTCGTCCGAAGTAGTCGGAGCTGCCAACTCCTCTTCCAAGGCCTTCGCTTCTTCAATCTCGGTAGAGAGGTCGAAACCCTTGGCGTGCACTTCTTCAAAGGCCTGCCTCCTAGCTTCTAATTGAGCATATGTAAGGGCACGAGCTAGCTTGAGCTCGGCCTTGTTAGATATCTCCCTGGGTCGAGCATTCGCTGCAGCAGCATCTTTCCGATATGAGGATATGAGCTCATCATCTTCCGACTTGGCCGAGGATAATGCGACAGCTGACTCAGCATGAAGCACCTCGAATTTGTGAGCCTCCTCTTTGGCATCGAGAAGAAGATTCTGAGTCGAGGTCAGCTCCCCTCGAAGAGCGTCCCTCTCCAGAGCCATGCTATCCTTGTATTGTCTCAGCTCAAGACTCTCCGCATCCTTTACCGCAATCTCTTCTCGAAGCTGTCCCACTAGGGCATCCCTTCGCTCGATCTACAAGTTCCAAGTCAAGATAATGAACACCGAATTATGAAAACAAAAGATAAGCTCGTGATTATCGATCTACCTGCTCGACGAAGTTGGCCCACTCTTGAAGCATTTTCTCCGAACTCGCCCGAAGGCTGTTCAGTTCCTCTTCCCTTCGAGCGTATTGAGCCTTTAGTTCATTTGACTCCGAAGCGAGCTTCTCGAACTCAGCCTCACAAGAGTCAATTCAGCTCGTAACTTGGAGAAGGCCTGGTCATACAACATCATGACCTATAACACGAAGGGAAGGAGTTAGGCGAGCGAAGATCAAAACTCAAGGCAAAGTTTATGTCAAAAATCACCCGTTTTGAAGTTTCGCAGCTTCCTCAAGAATGACTGGAGCATCAAGATCGGTATCCTCTTCAACGCCGACAAAGAAATCTCCAAATGCATCATCCCCTTCCCGGGGTGTCCCCGCATCGGGAGTCCTCCTGTTCTGGGCATCCCGTATTTGCCCTAGGGAAAACGATGGGCCTGATTGAAGACCGCCCATGACATCAACCTTTATCGAGGCTTTCTCTCGCCCTCGAAGGGCTTCAGAGCGGGATCTTTCAAGTGCGTCGACCAAACACTCGTCGGCGCAAGTTGTATCCCGTCAGCGGTCGGTTCGAGGACTACACCCAAATTCTCCTCGAGGGGCTCCTCAATATTATGTGGGGCCGCATCGGCCACCTCTGACTCGACAGCCTTCACTCCGGCAACCTCCGAAGCATCAGCGCTTCGCCTTGCGTTGTGTACCAACGGGCAGCTATCATCATCTTTCCCTTCAGCATGAAGACCCTCAACAACTGCCGAAGTTAGGAGCGTTACGTCGGTCCTGGGTTTTTGAGCGTTAGCTCTCTTTGGTTTTGGGGACTCGGCCGGTGTCTCCTTCTTTCTCTTTTAGTCCTTGGCGGATTTTTGTATCTCCTCTTCGCCAGGAGGAGGCGACCTCATTAAAATGTCTTCCCCGAGACCTGCACAAGAGTAAAGTGTCAAAAATACCGCCAAAAAATCCAAGCATAAGGAATTTAGAAGTGACAGCGGTAAGGACGTACCATGATTTTTAGCCTCCCATCGAGCTTTGGCCAAATCGCGCCAAATGCGCTTGTCGTTTGGGGAGGTAGAGTCTAAAAGTCTAACCCAGCCGGGAGGTCCTTGACCACGTCGGGGAACCACACGGTGGCTACGCGATCAGAGGAGAACCAATTCAAGGAGAAAAAAAGAACCGAGTTAGTTTGAAAGAAGAAAATAAGACATTCGTATGATAAAGCATGCTCGGTATAGTGACACTTACGATTCATATTCCATTCCTTAGGGAATGGTATCTTCTCTGCAGGAATGAGGTCCGAGGTCCTAACTCGAACGAAGCGGCTCATCAATCCCCGGTCTTTATCTTCGTCAGTATTAGCAAAAAATGCCCTGGTAGACCGACGTCACAGCTTGATTAAGCCCCCTCGATAGAGGCGGGGGCTGTACAATCTGATCAGATGATCAAGGGTGAAAGACATCCCCTGGATCATGTTCGAGAAATGTCTAATCAAATAGACGATTCTCCAAAAAGAAGGGTAAATTTGACCAAGTGTCACTCGGTATTCTTGGCAAAAATCGAGGATCACCGGGTCTATTGATGGAGAAGAAGAATCTACAGGGCCTAAAGTAAAAGGATACGTATACACGCTGAGGAAACCAGGTTTATGTGTAGTTATGTCCTCTTCCGAAGAAGGGATCTGAGCGTGCACATCCCTTCCCCAATGGCAGTCTGTTTTCACCTTCTCTATGTTAGTTATTAAACTAGCATACCGAGATATGGGCTCGCATCGGCCCGGTGTCGAAGAGGGTTTGTCGACTTTGAAATCGGATGATGTACCGAAGGACCCAGGAACACACTCCTCAACACTAGGAGGCACTACTTTTTTGCTCTTAGACGAGCGTGATGAAGAAGAGGCTTCCCCCTTTCGGGGTACCGTCTTAGAGGTTTTAGCCATGGTAATAACGAAGTTTCAAAGCAAGGTGGTGAAAAAGTAAGCGTAGAAGAAGGGTGAACACAGGAAAACTGTTAACGAAAATTTTGAAGATCTGAAGATGTCACAAATGTTTGAAAGTGAGGGAATTGGAGTATTTATAAGTAAGTTGGAGGAGCTGAAAGGGCGACCAATAGCGATTCGTGGGCTTTTCGAGAACTGTGATGACAAGACCTATGTACAACTTTTTCTGCCACACCATTTAATGATCTCACGTGCCACACCGTTTTCTGTATTTTTGTAACAGACAAAAATACCCTTTCCAATCAGATATGCGACCGCATTCCTGTCTCAAAGAACACATGCGGTCCGCATTTTTGCTCTTTTCTTGTCTTTTTGTAACTTTTTTCTCTCATTTCCATGCTCTTGGGTCCTTAAACCTCATGTACTGCAAAAACACTAAAATTACATCATTAAAGGAGATAACTTCACCTAAGATAAGCTAAAATCTAAGCAATTAGTATTGAAATGTGCCGAAATTCTCCGGCACATCAACACCCCCAACTTAAACTCTTGCTTGTTCTCAAGCAACTAAAACAACACTAACCTATTCTAGACTCTATCTACAAAACATCAAACAATAGTGACCATGGGTGGTGTTTGTTGTTAGTATTTCAAGCATGCATCTTCGATTGCTTTACCCTTCCTGAACCATCACTACGTACAAGGAAAACTAATCAACTTGTGAACTTTGAGCCCCAGACAATGCGATAAAGTGATACCCTTAGCTGAGTGCAATTGCATTTGACTCAAAAACTCAACTTTTATTCAACCTTATAGTTCATGTGCCCTCACTAGAAAGAAAGTCCCAAAATCACAATATGTACAGTGACAACAAAACAATAAGGGACGAATTCACAGAGACACTCACTCTCAGAAAAGAGTTTCAAGTGTTACACATACCATACCATAAGCTTGCCCTTATTTTAATTCGCCGCTTACTTCTAAGAACGCTCGGTTGGAGATCCCATTAGGTCTTTCTAAGCTTGTAATGTAGGTTTAGGGAAGTGTCGGATAAGCATTTGGATACAAGTGACTTCATCCTCCTTGAACACTACTCACATTTGCCATTCTTTTTGCGCTTTGTTTCTCTTCAACCCACATAGCCTCATTGGCATCTAGTTCCCACTATAGAACCACTGTAAATACCTCTTTAATTCTATTCATGACTCCATACTTTATATACATACAGATATTTCTCTTTTTTTTTCTTTTTTTTTGGAGCTTGAACAATTCAATCCACACACTTTGAGGTATGTGATCCTACACTCAATGTACAACCTTACCAATTTCCACTTTGACACCATACCCCCAACTTAGGCTTTTTAGCCTCATTCTCAATGCTCAAGGAGGGACGGGTTCAAAAGAGGAAATTATTTCACAAAAGGGAAAGGTTTGTAATGAGGTAGCCAAAGAAAAGGTTAAAGGCTCAAATGGGGTGACTAGGGATATTAACTGCACAATGGGTGGCTTGAAAGGCTAACTGGTTTTCTAAAGGTCACAAAGACTGCCTAAGGTCATCTCTCCAACCAAGTGTAATTATTATAAGCATCGAAAAACTAACCGGGCAAGTTCTAGATGGAAGAAGCAAACACAAGAAATATTTACACAAAGAACTCATACACATGGCACACGAACTGTTTGGCTCACATAGTTTGAAGCCCTCGAGTCAACACTATGCGGACCGCAAACATGTCGCAAAATTGTTTGGACCATATGGATCTCAGTCTGCGGTGGGTTATGCGATCGCATAACACTATGCGAACCGCATACCCATCACAGAGTTGATTGACTCACAACATACACAACAAAAATGTGATCGCAAACTCCAACGCAAAGAGGGAAATGCGATCGCAAAACAGCCGCAAATGGCAAGGTTTTTAACTGGGAGGTCTGTTTCACTTTGCGGTAAATTTGCGGTCCACATATCGATTATGCGACCGCAAAAGTCACCGCATTTCATCATCGTCCTCAGGAGACCTAGGGTTTAATTTGCGGCCAAAATGCGGACCACATTTTAACTTTGCGGGCCGCAAAAGGTCTTCGTCCTCAAGATTCAACCATCACTTCAACAATGGCGGTCCTAAGTCCTTCTACCCATTACCCCAGATATATTTCCTACCCAAAAGAGACTATGCCATGGGAAAATAGTACAAAAAGCAACACCTAATCACACATTTGCATATGAGAATAAAGAAAATCAAAGAAAAGACAAGCATGAATCTTGAACTGGAAGATTTGGGGCGAGGTTACATACCAGTGATGCTGAGTGGAAGTACTACAGAGATGAGGAATGGTTTTTGTTTTTGTAGTTTGAACGATTCGATCAGTGTTTGCCCCTTTGTTGTTTGCTTCTCAGTTCTTCCCGTTCTTTCCTTTTCGTTTCTTTTTGTTTTCTTTTTTTAATTTTTTTTTTGAATGAGTAAGAGATGAGAGAATGCGACCACTTACCTATCCGATTTGCGATTTGGAGGGCACCGCATAACACACTATGCGACCGCATAAGTGTTATGCGGTGGGTGCACTTGGCTTGCAAAAGGGTGACAAATGCGGTGCACAATACGGTCGCAGAAGTGAAATGCGGTCCGCAGAGTGCACCACCCTGCCGCATTTTCACCAACAATTTTAGCCAAACTCTCTGCTTTGGTTTGCGATCAAAATGCGGTCCGCATAGTGGAAATGCGACCGCATCTTTGTAGCAGATTTCACACGGTGGTTTTTCTTCCCTTTTTTATGCATTCCTACCAAGTGTTGTGATCTTTTGAACCCCCTGAAGGAAGAAAATGCGATGCAAAATGCGGTCGCATTTCTACAATGCGGATCGCAAAACATGAATGCAGTGAAGGCCTGGAAACTAGGGTTTCAATCTGCGATGGGGATGTCCAAAATGCGGACCGCATGTGTTCTTTCGACAGGAATGCGGTCGCATATCTGACCAGAAAGGGTATTTTTGTCCGTTTTCTGTCTCGATTTTCAGTCCACTATAAATAGATTTATGAGGATTTTGTGGGCTCATCTTTTCTAGTTTTTGAGCTACATTCCAAGACTTAAATATTCTTCACTTTTGGAATCTTTTGGGTCAAGAATCTTCACTTTGTAAGCTTTATGGCATTTAATATTCTCTTGCATTTGTATTTTAGTATGAGTAGCTAACTTTAAATACTAAGGTTGTGGACCCTAAATGGGTGTAATGTTAATGGGTGTTTACCATTGAATATATATATATAATGGTTGGTTGATGTTTATTTACTCCTCATTCTTCATTTATTGTTGGTGGTTGCAAACATTAACAAGTGCCATTAAATTCTTGCTTTGCTTGGGAGAGTGGATTAGAATTTGTTAGGAGTGAATATCAAAGAATCAAGGCGTTAACCCTTGTTTAATAGAATCGCTTAGGAATAACTGGGTTTTATTTGGCATATATTGATTGTTCTTAATTGCAACTCTTTTATATTTGAAAAAGTCATAAAAGAGAAAATACTACCCAACTATTGGAAAATATTGGGTCAATTAGAAATCATTTGCACATCATAAATGACCTCCCATTAGAAATATATCATATTAACACCGATAGCATTACACTTCATTAAAGGGGACACAACCTTGGTTTCTTTAATCCAGTTATTTACATTCTCAATATTCCAACTAAGTGTTACTTCAAAACAAACTCAACTCATACTCTTGTTACTATTAATTCATACTCTTGTTACCGCTAACTGAATAGAATTACGACTTTAGTCGAGCAACACACTATTCGAGTAACCTTTTCACACCTATTCCCTGTGGGATTCGACCCCAACCTTGTTGGGTTATTATATTTGACATCGACCGCCTTACACTATTTCTTAAAGTGTAATTTGAGCGTATCAACCATCTTTAAGTCCCTCATTACCATTGATTCTTTGTCAATATTTTATCGTTATTAACCCCATCTAGACCACGAGGTCTTGCTCCAGCCAGCACGAGGCCCAGCTTTGTGATCCCATTGGTTTGCACATCTTACTCTCTTTACTTATACCTAGCGTCTATTGCTTAACAACTAGTATCAAAATAAATCACGTATTTTTAGAACCACAAAATCAAATATAATTGTAGTTACCATTTTCAAGGTAAACAGTATGTAATACATTATGTGATACACATATTATTTTTTTCATGTTTCATCTTCTACTTTAAATTTTCAATTCAAACCACCTCAAAGCTCCGCTAAATCATCCCACAACTGAGATTCAAACTGCCTTAAGATGTACTTAATATATTCTAATAACACTCACTCAAAAGAAAGTAATTTTTTTTTGCTACAAATAGCTAATTGTCTAATATTTGTAACATTTGGCTAATATTAAGGCCCTTTAGGTAGTCCATTTATTAGTAGTGCAAAAATAACATTTGGCTTATAAATTAGTTGATTTGTAAGTAGCTTATTACAAAAATTTGCCAATTCATTAAATATTACTAATATTAGCCAAATATTATCAATATTAGTTAATTAGCTATTTATAGCCCAAAAAAGGCCAAGTTTTTATTTTCTTTTGAGTGAGTGTTATTAGAATAGATAGGGGACATCTCAAGGAGTTTGAATCTCAGTTTTGGGATGATTTGGTGGAGTTTTGAGCCAGTTTGAATTGAAAATTCGAAGTAAAAGATGAAACATGAAAAAAATGATGTGTATCACACAGTGTATCATTTGTATATCACATATGTATCATATTTGTATTAAATATGTATCACATGTATATCCATGTATACCAGTGTGTGATACATGTTTGGTACATGTGTCGCAAAAGAATTTTTTAAGCTCAATTTTAACTACGAATTTTGATACCAAATTAATCCAAATCACCTCCAATCCTTCTCAAAATTTGTGTATTGACTCAACTATTATTTTCAATGATTTTCGATTATATCCATTGAAAAGGTTCTTTTTTGCTTAGATTTTTGGAATCTTGTATATATGTTATTTCGTATTTCATCACCTTGTTTGTTATCTTATTTATAAAATTTTCTTTCTTTCTTGTATTTAATGTTGTTGATCACGCTTAAAAATATGGAAGGAGATCTTTGTATGTGATTTTTGTAGAGAAAGAATCTTATTTATTTGGGTTTTTAATTTTTATATGTATTTTGTTAGTTTTGATAAGTTTATGATTAATGGTTAGAGGTGGATAAGTTTGAACTTATTTGGACATTTACTTAGAATTCCCATCCCTAATCCCCGATTTCATTTAAACTTGCGCCTAAATTTTTTACCCATTACCCATGAATCACTCCCCACCCCCTGCCCCTCCACCCTACACCACTTTGAGATTAACAAAAAATCTTCTCCACCCATTATTCCCTACTTAATTACATCTTCACCCCAAATGCCTCACCCCCCTCACAAACTTTTATAACCTTTCTCCACCCATCATCCCATTCATTGTGCCATATCCACCCCATGGCCAAAAAGGACCAACTTTCTCCGAAAGTTTTTAGCATCCATTCTTTGGTTGTTTGTCGGTTCATTACTTCATGATTTGATATTGTGGAGACTTTAACTTATTCGCTGATTAAAGAGGTAGGGTAGTAAGAAATTTGAGTTCCATTATTGGGATTTTCAAAACTCGAAAATCTGTACTTAGAACTTTGAAGTTCTATAATTTATTTGTAGTTAAAGTTCTGAATTTTGAAATTGCTATTTACTGAGCTCGATTGGGTTGCTCGTTTGAGTAACAAATTTGGGATAACTGATCACGCCCAACTATGCCTTACAAAAAGGACTAAGCAGTTTGTAAATATAATCCGATTTACAAGTCCGGAGTCGAATCCCACAGAGAATTAAGGCTTAGTTACAGTTGTTCAATATCGCTAAGAAACACAAGTCCAAATAATTTTCTAATTATAAAGATTATAATATTTATTTTTATCTAATTAACTAACAAATACTAAAAAGCAGTAAAACTATCAATTAACAAGGATAAGGATTCGAGATAAGATTAAGGAGGTCTAGAGTTATGATTTCCCCTATTCTCGAAATCCTTTTCCGCTATGTTTTCTATAAATTTGCCTAAGTCTTCTCTACCTATAAAAGCGACTACACATCCCTAAGCACTTTAATACATATACTTTAACATTCAAGCTCATTATTATGTCAAACCAAAACTCCACATTCACTTCAATTTATATTACCACATACTTCTTTAAGCACAATTACATCAAGAGTCACCACTTATCAAGGAAAAAAAAAATTTCACAGCAATACAACTATTTTTTGTCCTTCTTTTTCAATTCAAGTGGCTTCTATTTTTTCAACGCAGTGCACCTTTCTCCTTATTTCATTAGTTCCACTCAAAAGCCAAACCAACCACCCCATACTTTAACTTTTACATAAATCATCACAATTCAAGTGCTTATGAGAGGTGAAAAGGTCGAAATAGATGGTTAATTCAAACAATTGGCTAGGACTTGTAATGTGGTTGCCAAAGAAATAGGATTACCGGCTCAAAGGGGTTAACTACGATACATAACAATTAGGAGGGTAAAATATACATATCTGGCTCAACAAAAAAACGCCTATATCACTTCCAAGACTGTACAAAACTACTATTTCGCTTTGCAAACACACGGGGCAAGTTCTAGACATCAAATGCACGCACAGAATAACACAAAACCTTACACACACATGGCACATAACTCATTCAGGATTGGTTCATCAAGACACTCTAGTCAAAGCAGTTAAGCAAATTTAAGATCATGCGATTTAAGGTATTTATACAAGAGTAAAAAATTGAGCCTAAGCGTCACACCAAAGGACTCACCATTCTCAAGGTATAACAAAGTCAAGAGATATCGCTGCAATACAATTCATCTCACACTAGCTCCTACTCCTAAAAAAATAAAACTAACTACACCCGATTCAAGCAAAACCCTTGAAAAAGAACCGCGGCACAAAGAAAAACCAAGGGGGGGGGGTTACTACACTACCTATAAAGAAAGTCTTTCTTTTTTGTTTAGACTTAAATCCCTCAAGAAAATTGTCTAATAGATCCATCGTCGGGAAAAGCCCAATCTTCTCTTTTTTTTTTTTTTCGTTTTTCTAAGAAATAAAAAAAAAATTCAATTAAACTAACACAACTAAAATAGCATAGAAAGTCACCCAGACAATCTCCTCACCCCACACTTAAAACTGTGCGTTATCCCCAATGCACACCATAACTAATAAGAGGGTAAAAGAAATTCCCCGGTAGGCCAAAGGCCAAAGCACTAACAGCTCATGGGGTACTCAGACTTCTCCCAGGCTTGGTCCTTCGTGCGGGTACCTCACACTTAGTTCCAACCATCTAGTTTGTTGTTGCATCCTCCCAATAGCTTTGCTTTCCATGCTCCTAAAAAATCAAAAATCGACACTACAAAAATAATACAATTAAAAAAGAAAAAGAAAGATGTAAAGCTGGGTTGCCTCCCAACAAGCACTTAATTTAACGTCGCGGCATGACGTGAATCACTTTTTGCCTCCACTTCGAACTTATAAATTGGACCCCAAGTTTTGATTCTGCTCTATGATCATCCTCTTGGGGGTGATGGAACGAATCTGACTGGCCCAATAAAACAATGTAGTATTCTGCACTTCTTGGTCTTTAGATGAGATGTGTATTCCCGACTTTCTAGCAAGAAGAATTCCAGAATGTAAGCATCTTGTTCCTTATTCCTCGACTCCTCAAGTGGCTCGGATGACTCTATTTCTATATTATCATCTAGACACAATGTGGAAAAATACTTGGAGTGTGGACCAATGCGCTCAACTACATGAACATTGGGACTGTCTACATCCTCAACACTAATGACTCTAGAGTCAACTAAATACGTATCATCAATGTCCTTGGTTGACTCTAGTATCTCTTCTACAATATCGACATCCTCAAAATCTAGTTCGATTGATTGTTGGTGTTCTACTCTGGCCTTCTCCACTAGCACCTCCTCGTATTTTTTAAATCCTCTAGTATAATGGCAATTTCTGCAGCCAATTCATGCTCTTCTTGGCTACTATCCACAATGTAAGCTTGTTGCTCTTTACAAGGTTCAATTAGTTTATTCACTTGAGCCTCCAAGTTGTGAATAGTTGCCTCTTGCATTTGTATCTGCAGTGGTTTCTTATCATATAGTTCCATGGAATACTTTAACATATCTTTGATCTCCTTCAGGTCAGCTTCCCAGGGCTCTTTGTTCCTATTACCTTCACCAGAAAAAGTAGAACCATCATAGTAAGGGGTTGGGGGAAGATAAGAAATATAAGCACAACTATGAAAGTGACCATCTTGACTACCACACATATCATACACATTCCACACATAAGATTCAGTTAGTGCACATAACTCGCTCTCGGGAATATTTTAACAATTTTACAATGGGTGGTTTCCTCCACAATATGCATAAGGAGGATCAAAAGTAGAATTACCAACATCAAAACTCTCATAATTCCAAGATGACATGTTCTAAAATGAAAAGTCAAAAAAAAAAATTTAAAAAATAATCAAATACAAGAAAAAAAAAAAGCTCAAACTTGCAACCTAGAAATATGTACACATACAGCTATACCGTTAGTTCCCCGGTGACGGTACCAAAATTTGATCACGCCCAACTATGCCTTATAGAAAGTACTAAGCAGTCGTTTCAAATATAATCCAATTTACAAGTCCGGAGTCGAATCCCACAGAGAACTAAGGCTTAGCAACAATTGTTCAATATCGCTAAGAAACACAAGTCCAAGCAATTTTCTAATTATAAAGATTATAATATTTATTTTTATCTAATTAACTAACAAATACTAGAAAGCAGTAAAACTATCAATTAACAAGGATAAGGATTGGAGACAAGATTAAGGAGGTCTAGAGTTATGATTTTCCCTATTGTCGGAATCCTTTCCGCTACGTTTTCTATAAGTTGCCTAAGTCTTCTCTACCGATCATGAGCACTCTGACTGTCATAACTCTCTCCCGAGTAATTACCATAATTTACTAGACATATTCTCCCGAATTACGCTAGCTGGCATTAGGTACGGCTCACTCGGATCGCACCAAGGTTTTGTTATCCCTAATCCCACCTTTAAACCCTCTGTATTAATCCCTCATATACGTTAGAGTGATGTTGTTCAGCAACTACCTAAATATGCACTCTCTCCCGAGTAATACACACTAAATAGGCACAGTCGATTGAGAGCCCTTCAACCAACCATAATAATAACGTAGTTGAACGAATAGAGAAAAAGCTGTAGCAAATCTATATTAACGTAACAGGAAAATCATCCTCCAATAGGTTCTATCAAAACCCTAAATAACAAATTAGCTATTCATCATAGTATGCATAACTACAATACTAGAATTCATAACCAATAATGAAAATAGGAAGAAGGAAGTAAAAAAAATCGTAGAAGAATTCTCCGCCTTGCTCCTAGTGTGTTCTTGCCTCCTTAGGTCGAATCCCATCTCAAATCTGTCCAATCTCAATCTCCCGTCTCTCTCCTCAAAGTGGCTTTTTTAGGTCTATTTATATGTGTAGGAAAAGACCTAAACGTGTAGGTCAATTCCTAGTCAAGCCGGAAAACGAATTAAGTCTTCAAAACTCGGACTGGACCTCGCCCTAGGCCTGGCGTCGCCAGCCTAACGCCAGCCTCAGCCTGGCTTTTGCCTTGCAGCGCCAGCCTAACGCCAGCCTCAGCCTGGCTTTTGGCTGGCCTCGCCAGGCTAAAGCCTGGTTAAGCTAGCCTTTGCCATGCCTGGCCAGATCTCTCCTTTTCACTGTTCTCGAGCCCTCTTTCAATGTTTAAGTATCCCTTTTGCTCTACTTTCATCTCCAATTCACTTACACATAAAATAGACTCCATTACTCACGAATAAAGTATAATTTATCACTAAAGCATATAAAATGCAAGGCAAATAATGTACGAAACTATGAAATTATAGCCACACATCAATAACCCACTAGTTTGAGAAGTTGAAGTGAAGAACATTGAAGAAGAAACCTGAAAATTCTATTATTTGAGATTCAAAGTTGTTATAAATTGAACTCTGTTGGATTGAAATTATTTGAGCTAAACATTAAAATTATTTGCTGATATGGCAATCCTTTAGTTGAATTTTTGGATTTTATAAATGGGTTCTTTGGTGGTTCAAGGTGGGGGTGGGGAAATAGGCAATGGGTAAAAAATTAGGGGTGGATTTTAATTTGAACCGGGTAAGAATTTTAGGTAAAAATTGCACGGGGCGCCCTATTTGGTCGCCCCCATTTAATCTATACCCACTTTTTAAAAAACTTTTAACGTGTACCCATTTTTTAACTTCAGCCCCCTTTCTCCTCCTCCTTCTCCTCCTTCTTCTTCTTCTTCTTTTCTTCTTCTTCTTCTTCTTCTGTTTCTGCTGCTGCTGCTGCTATTTTCTATCTAGTCTACTAGTCTAATACCCTAGAAAAAGATGATCTGCTGGTGCAATATATTTTTTTTTTATTTTTTTGTTTTTTGCTAAAAGGTGCAATAGTTCAATATATGAATGAAAGTAGTAGTTTCTGATATGCCGTAGTTGAAGAAATCCTTAGCTTACCTTCCAGCAGGTAGTGAATATGACTGGACGACAACAATTCACATTGCAACCAATGAGAGCGATGAAATCATGGTAAATGAGCTATTAAAGCACTGCCCAAATTGCTCGGAAATGCTTAACAGCAATGGACAAAATGCTATGCATGTTGCTATATTGAACACTCTATAGCTGAAGTTTCCCTGTTACAAAGACAAGAACTTCAGCTCTAGAGCTGAAGTTTCCCGGTTACAAAACAAAAATCCAGTAATAAAATAAAAACTTCAGCTCTGGAGCTGAAGTTTCCCTTTTAATGGTAGAAATAGAAAGGCGAGCACACTATTGCCATTGCCACCTTCCAAAAATCGACCTCATCATCAACCTATGGTACGTATATATTATATGCGATCGTAATTTCTGTTTCTGTTTCTTTTCCTTCATTATATCTAAGATGAAAAATGGGAATTTTATGTAACCTTTACCCCTGCAGGTTCAAGGTTTACAGCTTCAGGAGTCTGGTCTTTGTCAAAGTTTGAATTGTTGATGTTGGGATATTCATTTTTATTATTACTTTCATCATTCTAGTTGGGGTTTATGTATGTTTTTCCTCTCAATTTCTCAGTCTTAAAATGTAAACGGGTACATTATAAATATTCACCAGACTTGATCTACTAAGTCTTCTAGGGAATTGGTATACTTTGTTGGTGGCATCTTGCAGATTTTACCTTTACAAATTCTCCTGTAATGCGAAAAGCATATGCTTTTATAAATATGTAAACTTTCAACACTCTTTGTACAAAATTTGGCTTCGCCACTAATTGAATATGAAGTTTCCCGGTTACAAAGACAAAAACTTCAGCTCTAGAGCTGAAGTTTTCCGGTTACAAAACAAAAATCCAGTTATAAAATAAAAACTTCAGCTCTAGAGCTGAAGTTTCCCAGTTACAACACAAAAACTTCAGCTCTAGAGCTGAACTTCAGGCCCTGCTACTAGAATGCTGAAGTTTTGCGTGATTGCCTTTGATACTTCAGCCCCGTGTGCTGAAGTTATGCGAAAAAGCGGGCATGCTTGCAATTTTTTTTTGTAAAGCGGGCACAAGTTAAAATGTGACACAAAAAGCGGGTATAGATGCAAATGCCCCGAATTTTAGGGGTGGGTTTGGTGTTCCAGCAATGTCACATGTTCCTCTGTTTAAATAAGGGGTAAATTTGTACGAAAGTATTGTATGAGCCAAAAAATATCTTTGATATGGGCAAGCCACATCAGCACCATGATAGCCTTCATCGGCTGCCACGTACTATCAGCAAGGTCTCCACAAAGATCTGACTCAGGTCGAAGTAGCCGAGTCAGCAAAGATCAAAGTCATGAAATCATCGTAGTTCAAGGTCGAGGTCGAGCATCTCAGACAGTGTTATAACGTCTAGTTTTAATATAACACAAAAAAGAATATTCTCTGCACCTGTACTATTAGGGTTTCTCGGAACATGTTTTCTATAAATAGACAAAAACAAAATGATAGGGGACATGAGATATTCATTTTGTTAAAAACATATTGACTTTATAAAGAGAATCTAGTCTTATTACATGCATATAAAAATAGTTTTTTTACTAAGATTCTTATCTAGCACTCCCACTAGATCTAAGAAGATCATGAATCAAACCAGATCGAAACATTCAGCTGTCGACGGACAAAGCCGGAACGTCGACCGTAAACGAAGAATGCTCATGCCATCTAAGTGTTCAAAGGTTTATCAATCATTCATTATTGTCAGAGAGAATATCCACAGATCTCACCCTTTTTCGGGTGACTCACACGTTTCTATTTACTTAAATATCATTTATCGTTACTTATTATTATTTAATGCCATATTCTATCTTTTTGGATCGTTGAACAATGTCATTATTGCTTACATTCATGGTCATCCGGACAAACATATAAGTTACTTGTCACAAATCGATAGTTTTGTCTTTAGATATTATTATTTGCTAAAATTGACTTTTCTTTATTTAAATCAAACTAGTTGAACCAACATCTATACTTTTGGTCCAACAAGTATAACCGTGGGATTACAAATGAATGGATAATCAGATGGAGGATATATTTAAATTATTTCCAATTGTAAAGTGGTATATTTTGCGTTTTATTGAAAGACAAAAACATGTAGCGTTAGTAGCGCGGCCTGTTAACTTATTAAACTCTCTGCAAAGCTTCTACCTAGAGAAAGAAATGGAAAAAAAATTCAGCTGATAATTTGTTGAAAATACGAGTGTCCAAATAACTTTTTACTTTACCCAACATAACTCCTTTGGACCCTTTCTGAAACTTTCTAACCAAAAGGCGAGTATAAATCTGCACTTGAGACGAGTGCAAATCTGCACTTAAGAAACTTTCTGTAGATTTTGACACTACTGCTTTGCAATTGTTAAGTCACTCAATTAGTGGTTCACAATATGTCACGCCCGAATTCGCGGAGCGCGACCGGCGCTCAATCGAGATAACCCGGCCGAGCAAGTCAATTCAATACCTTCTACTCGAACTCACTTATAAATAAATAGAGGTTCTATTTCATTAATTAGACAATGAGGAGTACCATGTGAACAACACCAATTCATTATCATTAGTTACATCATTTATAAGTTTCAGAATACGTACACTTTCATAGTCTGAAGTGGAACATGTGGTATAAATACAACCTTACTAGTTTGACTTTCCCAACACCAACATACAACTCACACTATGTCTATGGAGCCTCTAATAGATACAAAAGAGTACGATGATAATGCCAGCAACAAAGCCCCGGCTATACCTCAAAATATAATACATAAGGAACAAAAGATATACGACCCTGATATGAAGTGGGGCTCACCAAGTCAGTTGGAAAGAGGGTGTACCGCTATCAATGATCAAAGCCGCCTGCTGTGGAACCACCTGCATCCATTAAAGATGCAGCGCCCCCAACAAAAGGGATGTTAGTACATGTGAAATAGTACTAGTATGCATAAATAAACACCCTCTCAATAGAGCGAGTGATAACACAAGGAATAACAATCATAAAATCAATGAGAGCCTCAAACATTACCAAAACATTGAGTTAGGAATAAGACAAGTTTCAAGTAAATTTTCATATTTTAGGTTGGGAGATCTTAGCACTGATATACCACCATAATTTTAGCACAGAGTCCGATCACGGCCCGATCAGCTAGGCCGTCTCACTCAAAGACATCAACCAGAATCACAATCACAATCACAACCATTATCTCAATCTCTATCACTCATTCAATCATAATCTCAAGCACAATCACCACCATGTGTGCGATATAGCGTCCGATCTCGACCCAGTCGGCTAGGCCGTCTCACCATAATACCGTGTGGATCGACATTACCTTTTTCTAGCAATCATCTCATCCCAGTAAAGGGGAATATTCTCATTACAACAATCTCATCCCTAATAAGGGGAATAATTACAATTCATTCCTACACCGGCACGTGTAGTTTCGGGGTTAGGTTATTTCAACCTACCCTTTTTCGGTGACTAATGATACTTCTAAAGTGTTTATTTATATAAAGGATTAACAACTCGTTTCAATATCGTTACACGTCTCTTTGTTTCATTGGCACTAATGGCCCCAAATGTAATATCATTCTTGGCACGTTGGCCGTATTTCATATTTCATGCTCACCTCTTTTCACTTTCAAACATCATCACGGATCATCAACGACAAAGCATTTCTATTAAAGACTTTAAGTTCCCATGTGAGCAAATAAGAGTCTTAAGCACATTGAGATTTCTTACACAATTTGGCATAATAGCTTTCATTTGAAACAGGACTTCAAGTTATAAAATTTAGATATGCAATCCATACTTTGAACACATTCTCAAATAATAACACATCATAACATGAATATTGGAATACATATTGAACATATATCTTTTGACACAAGGCTTATTCGGAATAATCAATTTATAATGAATAACTCGGAGCTTACAAGGACACTGTGGGGTTCCATTCTAAAAAAGGAGTTTAGCCAACATACCTTGCCTTGAGCATTCCTTAAATTACTGCAATATTCTGGAAATCTTGGCCACTTCGATTTATTTAGAAATATAGCGAAATTGAACACAAATTAAGAAGGAGTTCATGGTTCCAGCTCAATGGAGAACTTTATCAAACACTAGGTGTGCATTAAGGTTTCAAGGTCCTCTGATCCTATGGTGGATTCCTTCATCCCACAACCCAATATCTACCCTTTTTAGCTCAACAACCTTCCTACAACTTTGTTGGTACACGCATGCATAGATAACACCTCCATACCTAAGAATCACACTCCCCATTATCCATCTTCTACCCCAAAGTCAAAATTGAAGAGTAGGGTATGGAACCTTACATCTTGGATGAAGATCTTATGAGCTTTTCTTGTGAATTCTTCAAGACTTGAGCAATGATTGGTAAACAATTAGTTTAAGAACTCCCCTCTCACTCTAGTGCACTTCCCTACTCTCACAATATCAGATTTTTACCTTACAAACGGTCTTCAACGACTATATATCGAAATAGGTAGGGTTACAAAATTAGAAAAAGTGAAGCCCTAATGCAGATCTGTGGTCGCATATCCAACCGCATAACATTTCTGCGGTCCGCAAAATGGAACACATAATGGTCCTCCAGAACTGGGCATTTCTGTGCAGGTATGCGGCAGGTCTGCGGTCTACAGACAAGTTCTGCGGTCGCAGAAGGGACCGCAAAATCTCCATCCGAAATTTCTCATCCTGGCTTCTGCGACAAATGTGCGGCCCACAAAACGATTATGCGGCCACATAATTGACCGCGAAATAACTTCCAAAGTTTGGCTATTTCTCTACTTCACTTTGTGGCGGATCTGCGGTCCACAGATCAGTTCTGCGATCGCAGAAATGCCTTGCTCTGCCAAAAATTTTATTCAACTCCCCAACGCGCTGTTCAATCCAAAAAGTCCGTACCGCAGTGACCAAGCTCGCCACGAAGAATCTCTACAATCATCAACACATAAGTCTACCTTGGCACTATGAAACCCTGGGTTTTAGGTAAAATATAGGATTAGTTACCTCCTATAGCAAAGGTTGATACCTTATTTATTTTAAATAAATACCCTTTTAAAAAATTATATTCCATAGTTACCTTTTGATTTTTTATAGCCAAATATCTATTTATGGTCACCTCCTACCCTTAAGCCATAAAATAAGCTTTTTATTATTTTTCTCTCTCATATTCCCTCAAATTTCTCCTATCCCCTAACCCGTATCTATTCTCCCCCCCCCCCTCTCTCTACTTCCCGATGTCTTCTCCTTCCCCGGACGCTGGGGTAGTAATTTTATGTATATTATTATTAATCTTAGCAAGAGCGAAAAAGTTTTTCTGATTCAACTCTTTTTCTCAATGTTTGACCCTAGCTAAAAGGCGTCCCCATCTTGTCCAACAGAGAAAACTAAAAGGAGAATCAACTTCTTTGTTTGTTTGTAAAGATTGATCTTGTCATTATTGATTTTGTCGGCTTCTCTGACGTAACATATCGGATCAACAAAAACTTCCGTTATTTCGCTGGTAATTACGTGCTAATCGTCGGCAACCGGAGGCAACGGTGACGGCGAGCGAAAATTGGATATTGATGCTGCTTCAACGAGACGACATAAGAGTTGTTCTTGAACAAAGACGAAGGAGTTGAGCGCTGAGCAACTTGAATTTTCTGCTAATATATTTCAATGTATCTCGCTGTATTTCATTGTATTCATTGTCTTTTTTTCTTTGTATTTCAATGTATCTCGCTGTATTGGTGTATTTCATTATATTCACTGTCTTGCTATATTCCATGAATGTATTCATATATTTTTTATTTAATTAATATAATTTATGTATTCAGATGTATTATATCATTTCTCTGAAGATTGCTATGTTTTTGAGGTGTTTTTCGGTTGAGAATCTTTTTTATAACTAGAAATACAAAATTTGTGTGTTATAATTGAGTTTGTTGAGTTATATTAGGAGTCTATTATGTTAATTGATTCACTTTCCGTTTAAAAACAGTGTAATCCCCTGTTTCATGCCGTGAATACAGTCGAATACAATAATCTGTCTAGCTGTAATCCCATGTTTCACGCCATGAATACAGTCGAATACACTCGAATACAAAAATCTGTCTAGCTGTAATCCCCTATTTCACGCCAAGAAATGCTACAAATACAGTAGCTTAAATACATCGAATACACTCTAAAAATCTAAAAATATTGCTATAGGAAATAATATAGTAAATGGTAGCTACAACTAACTAATAACTAAAACATAGTGGTTTCTGAAAGTTTCTGTAAAATATACGGGCCTTACACAATAGACCATTGTTAAATAGACTGCTGGTTCAAAATAGACTAATGAGAGATTATATAATTATACGGTCTTTAATCTGGTGAATAGATTAAGGGGCCAAACAATTGAATTTGTACTTCGAATTCAAAGGTGACAGTATCCATTGGCTTCCAAAGCGATTCTATAACGATTTTGTTGATGTCAATATTAAATGTGATCAATCAACATGTTCGACGAGGCAACTGAATATTATTTTCATGCTCAGTTCTGCACCGACGAGAGAAAAGATTCCTCTTTCCTTCATAAAGAATGAGATGATTTGTCGTACCTATGTTCGTGATATTTTATCTGCTGGTACATGCCATGTTTAAAGTTATTTATGGGCAGATGCGGATCCAGGATTTGAGCTTTATGGGTTCCTATCGTAATTTCAGATGAGTCGCGAGCCGGTGTTAACACGAGGCTGGAGGTTTGGAGACATGCTCTTGAATCTAAGGGTTTCAAGCTTAGCAGGACGAAGACGGAATACCTGGACTGTAAGTTCAACGCTGAGCAGGGGGAAGTGCGCGTGGATGTGAGGCTTGAATCACAGGTCATCCCGAGTAGAGCAAGCTTCAAGTACCTTGGGTCGGTTATCCAGGGGGCAGGGAAGATCGACGAGGATGTCACACACCGTATTGGGGTAGGATGGATGAAGTGGAGGTTAGCATCTGGAGTATTATGTGACAAGAGAGTGCCACTGATACTCAAAGGTAAGTTCTACAAAGCGGTGGTTAGACCGGCCATGATGTATGGGGCTGAGTGTTGGCCGGTTAAGAAATCACATATCCAGAAGATGAAGGTAGCAGAAATGAGGATGTTGAGGTGGATGTGCGGGCATACTATGATGGATAAGATTAGGAATGATGATATTCGGGAGAAGGTGTGCGTGGCTCCCATTGACGACAAAATGTGGGAAGCGAGGCTCAGATGGTTCGGGCATGTTCAGAGGAGAAGCCTAGATGCTCCGGTAAGGAGGTGCGAGCGGCTGGTTGTGGAGGGCATGAGAAGAGGTAGAGGGAGGCCTAAGAAGTATTGGGGGGAGATGATTACGCAGGATATGGCGAGGCTTCATATTTCTGAGGACAAGGCACTTGATAGAAACACGTGGAGGTCGAGTATTAGGGTTGTACGGTAGGAGGTAGTTGAGTCTTGCCTTATGTCATGAGTTTGTGAGTCTAGTCTGGTAGGTATACTATTTCGCTTTCGCTTTGTATCTTTCTTCTTGATTGCATGTTGTTCCTATTTTTCATATTATTTCTGTGCTGTTACTGATATTGTCCCCTTTTGTCTTTTTGTCTTCTTGAGCCGAGGGTCTTTCGGAAACAGTCTCTCTATCCCTTCGGGGTAGGGGTAAGGTCTGCGTACACACTACCCTCCCCAGACCCCACTCGTGGGATTTTACTGGGTTGTTGTTGTTGTTGTTGTTATTAATATAAATACAAGGTCTACGCAAAAATTACTGCTCTCGGGAACTCGTATTCTATGTTCTAGGTCCGCACCTGTTTATAGGTGAACAAGCGGTTGAAGTTCCATTTGAAAGGTCTCAGCAAGCTTCAAATATCGCAGCACCAGCATCAGCGATACCACCAGCACCACCACCACCAATTTTAGAAGTAGGTGAAGGAAAATGGTCAACGATGGATTCAAAGGTTTTGATCATGATTTGGATGCTTTTGGTGAAAATTAAATGGATTCAAACGGTCCAAAAAATGTAGACGGAGCAAAAAATCTTCCTGACGGTATGAGCAATTTTGTTGGGCAGCCTACTAGAACATAAGGTGGGCAGGAGTCTATTGCTACACAATATGGCCACTCTTATGGTGATAATGCAATATTTTATAAAGAAAAATATTTCAAGGACAAGAAGGAGCTAACCACATTGTTGTAGTTAACTTCTTTGATGAAGCCTATTATATATGTTTCGTTCGAAGAAGTGTAGCAAAAAATTAATTTTGGTAGCATGTGTTGTTGAGTTGTTAGTGGAAGCTACACGTATGCGAAATATAACATATTTCAAGCCATTAATGGCACACGTCAGCAGATGTCATTTGGTGTATACTACGAGAAAATAGGTATATTAACAGCAAACGCCGATCTCCATTAGATTTCTAGAGTGAAAATAAGTATGCTCATTTAGAAACGTATCGCTATGTGCTTCAAGATAAGAATCAATGAAGTAAGGTTAAATTAAAGGTTTATGACGCTGGCAAGTTTCAATAATTCTTTTTTGGTAGCTTTCGAATCTTCCATTTGGGGATTTACTCATATAAGAAAGGTTATGTCCATTGATGCCATATTCTTAACTGGTAGGTACAGAGCTTGTTTGTTATGTGCAGTGGCACATGATACAAAGAATTTTATTTTTTTCGGTTGCATTCTGTGTAGTCGATAAGGAGTACGATACTTCTTGAACTTACTTTTTTGAATAGTTGGGGTGGCATAGTTACCGACAATGAGAATTTGTGCATTATTTTTTATTGCAAATGAAATTAAGAATATTTATACTGCATCTCATCATGGTTTTTGCATGTGGCACCTTACTGAAAGTCTGAGAAAGAGGTTCACCGGTGTAGAATTTGTTTGGCATTATTATGCTGCAACACAAGCGTCCACTAGGTCGAGTTCTACCAGTTTCAGCAACTCTGTGATAAAAATTGTGAAGAAAATCAATAAAAGACAAACTAAGTAATTTTAGGTTCTTCCTTCATAATCTGCACGTAGGTGCATATGTACACCACTTTAGGTATAGAGTTCTAATAGCACACACAGATCGCATATGCAACTCATAACTCTAGGACTCTTCCTTATATACTCTTAGATATACATTAGGGCTTTACAATACTATACATTACACAGCTAACTGAAGATACTATTAAACCTTATCATTGTCACGCCCCGATTTCGAGGAGCGCGACCGGCGCTCAACCGAGATATCCCGAGCAAGCCTGCACAATACCGTCTACCCAATTCACCCATGAATAAAAAGATGATATATTTTATTAATTAGACAGTAAGAGGTCATGTGAATAGCATCAGTTCATTTTCATTAGTTACATCTTTAACAAGTCTCCAAAATAGTACACTATACAATCATAGTTTGAAGTGGAACATGTGATACAATTAACACATTTTTAGTTTAACTTCCCCAAAACAAGATACAACCCATACTATGTCTACGGATCCTCTAATAGAAATAAGAGAGTGCTACGACAGTACCGACAACAAGGCCCCGACTATACCTCAAAATGCTATGTACAAAGAACAAGAGATACAGGACCTCGAAATGAAGTGGGCTTCACCAAATCAGCTTAGGAGAGGGTGTACTGCTATCACTGCTCAATGCCACCCGCTGTGGAACCACCTGCATCCATTAAAGATGCAGCGCCCCTGGCAAAAGGGACATTAGTACATATGGAATTGTACTAGTATAAAAAAAACTAAACACCCCCTCAATAGAACGAGCAACAGTACAATGAAACAGAAACATGAAATCAATGAGGGCCACAAACAACATTAAAGTATCATGTTAGGAGAAAGGATAAATTTCAAGCAAGTTCCAATACTTTTAAGTTGGGAGATCTTTAGTACCGATATACCATCGTACTTTTAGCAAGGAGTTCGATCTGAGCCTGATCGGCTAAGCCATCTCACCCCGAGACATCCAATCACAACACCACCATGTGCACGTCATGACGTTCAATCTCGGCCCGACCAGCTAGGCCGTCTCACCAATTTGCCGTGTGGGTCGACATCACATCACATCTAGCTAGCAATAATGTTACATCTCGCATTTTCGTACGTTAAAGCTTAATCTTCAGTTAATCGACATAGACGCAGGGATGAGATTATCTTAAGGTTAACGTTTTTATGCTATTTATAACAAGCGATAAGTAAGTTCCATAAAAGATAAAGAGTAAACGAATTAAAGAAATGAGTTCCGTTGAAGGTTGTCAATTTGGGATAAAATACGATCCGAGCCATAATACCCGGTATTTATGGACTAGTGTTATACAAGGTAACCCATGACCACGATAATAGGGTACGTAAAGTGTATTAAGAGTGAATAGTATTTTAAGTAAGTTGAGATAATTCTTAATTATATGAGTAATTGGTTGATTATTGGTTAATGGGGGAATTAACAAGTTAATTAAAATTAGTGGGTAAATAGTTAATAAAATAAGCTAAGGATAAGACTTAACCCCCCCCCCCCCCAACACGTGGCAAGCCCTCCTAAATTCTCTAATGACTATTCACAAAAATGGAAAGGTGTCATACCTTAAAGACACTAAACTTTCTATGTGGGGCTACCTACACTTAAGATTAAAATCTCAAAAAAATCAAAATCATTGCCCATAATATCTTATGAAATCCATCCAGCAAACTTTTCCATAACGTTAGTAACGTTTCTGTTCTAAAAGAGCTTCATCAAGCTTTTCATTTCATAAGTTACTTAAGGAAAATGGTTCAACCAAGATGGTCTCTGCATAAGCAATGTCATTGCTTCAGGCTTTTCTTATAACTTGTTCCGTGTTTTGTCGCAATTAACGCGTGTTAGAGGATTGTCAAGAGAATCGACTCAGGTATGTTAAGGCCATCCCTTCTTTTTTTTTTGGCATGATCGATACGACATAAGCGAAACGAGCAAATGCACAACTTCTATAAATTACTCTATTCGTAGAAATACTAGAGATGTGCATATTCTTATTCTCCCATAAGTCTTATTATTCTATCGTCTGTTCATGGGTCTCAGAAAATACGTAAGTTGATAAAGTCTATTTCATGATATTAACCAGAGGCAAAAGTGGTCTTATGACACTCCGAAAATTTTTATTGACATATTTATCATGCATTGCATTCATAGATGGCGTTATATACGCGTATATATGTAAATATATGTATATGAGATATGGGAAAAGGTTACGGCATTATATACGCGCCACCACCTGATCAGTTGGTATACGTTGATGAAGTTGCCCACAGTGACCGAGACGATATGATGGGATGTCCTCAGAGGCTTGATGATGTAGTGTACACCTATACCTATGCATGACACGATATTTATATGCACGTGCATGACACTATAAATATTGCAGAATTTACAAAGCTATTCAAACTTACAGGTGGCTATCTTTATTCCATGTTTCATCTATGTCTTTTATGTACTAATTTTTATGCCTTACATACTCAGTACATTATTCATACTGACGCCCTACTTTCCGGGGCCTGCGTTTCATGCCCGCAGGTACAGGTAGGCAAGCCGACGGCCCCCTTATTAGGATCCTTGATCAGCGAGAGTTGGCGTGCTCTACTTGATCTGGAGTTGCTTTTGATTTTGGTACGATATGCTTGTATATATATAGGGGTCCCGTCTTTGTATAGTTATATTTCTATTAGAGGTCTATAGACAGTTATGTATAGTTGGATAGTATATGGGCTTGTCGGCTTTCAGTTTTGGGTATTTAGTTGTCTAAAGCAGCCTTGCCGGCTCGCCCATCGTATTCCGCATGTATATGTATATATGTCTTTTGGATAGATTTCCCGCACGTATGTTGTTCACGTTTATATCTCAAACGCATGCTTAAGGATATTCGACATATAGGATTCGGGCACCTGTCGCGGCCCATCGGTTTGGGCCGTGACAAAAGTAGTATCAGAGTAGTTCTGTCCTAAGGTTGTCTACAGACCGTGTCTAGTAGAGTATTGTTTATGGGTGTGTTGTGCACCGCACTTATAGACAGGAGGCTACAGGACATATAGGATGTTATCCTCTCTTTTTATCTTAGATCGTGCAATATAAGAATTCATGTTCCTAACAGTATGTTACGTTTTCAGCGATGCCTCCGAAGACTACAGCCGCCCAGAAGGGAAAGTCCGTGGCTGGTGAGACTACTAGTCGAGAGTCACGAGTTACCAGGGCTCGGAGAGAGTCTCATAGTGAGATTCCATCTCAGACTTCACATACCCCGCCCTTTCTAGAAGAGTTCCGAGGGGAACCAGCTTCAGCGCCCGCCCTTGTGCGTTCAGCCCCTCAGCCAGATGCACCGAGTCAGGAGATGAGAGATGTTATTCAGTTATTAACTCGATTAGTAGCCGCAAAGGCTCGGCGTCAGGAAGTAGGTATTGGTCATGCAGATAGGTCCGTCAGTGCAAGGGTTCGTGATTTCATTAATTTGGACCCTCCGATATTCACTGGGGCAGATCCAAACGAAGGCCCTTAGGTATTTATCGATTGAATGCATAGGAATTTGAGGGTAATAAAGGCACTACGACTGAGTCAGTTGAGTTAGCTTCCTATAGACTTCAGGATGTTGCAGTTAATTGGTACGAGTCTTGAGAGTTGTCCAGAGGTGAGAATGCCCCTCCAGCAGTATGGTAGGAGTTTACAGAAGCTTTTCTTCGTCATTATCTACCACCAGAGCTTAGGCGGGCCAGAGTTGATAGGTTCTTGACCCTTCGGCAGGGTAACATGAGTGTTCGAGAGTACATTCTTAAGTTTGATTCATTGGCAAGGTGGAGGATCGGGTTCATCGGTTGGGGTTAGAGCCGCATATGCTTAACGATTGTATGTCGGTCTCACTTCAGTCAGACATGGATATTTCTCGTATTCAGCATACGCTTAGGGTGTAGAGGAGCGTAAGCAAAACAGAGGGCCGATCGTGAGCATGATAGGGCCTAGAATAAGATAGCGAGGTCTTCGGGTCCTTCTAGTGAGTTTCAAGGTGGTCAGAGGCAACAATACCCGAGGTATCCAGCCCAGCCATCGACTAGCACGCCCCCTCAGTTTGGTGGTAAGAGATTTGATTGTTCCACATATTCAGGGCCTGGTCAGAATTCTAGGGCCTCAGGTTCTCAATATAGGGGTGAGTCGAATTATATAAGGCCGTCCTTGCCACGATGTGCTCAGTGTGGTAAGCAGCATGCCGGGCAGTGCCATATGGGATTGGGTATTTGTTGTACTTATGGTTATCCGGGCCATGTTATGAGGGATTGTCCAACGAGAGGTGATGCAAGCATAGCTCAGCCAGCGGGATCTGTAGCTGGTTCATCATCATCATTACGCCCCCCGGGCAAGGTTCACAAGCACCAATGAGTTGTGGTAGAGGCAGAGGCGGAGCATCTAGCTCGAGCGGTCCTTAGAATCGCATTTATGCGTTGGCAGGACGACAGGATCAGGAGTCATCACCTGATGTTGTTACAGGTATATTATCAGTCTCCTCATATGATGTATATGCACTGATTGACTAGGTTCCACCTTATCATATGTTACTCTGTTGGTTGCTAGTAAGTTTGGAATAAAACCTGAATTGGTTAAACCTTTTGAGGTGTCTACACCTGTTGGGGACTCAGTGATAGCTAAGCGAGTATATAGGGGTTGTATAATAGTAGATCATAGTCGATCTACCTTAGTGGACCTAATCGAATTAGATATGGTAGAATTTGATGTTATAATGGGTATGGATTGGTTGGCTTCTTGTCATGCCAACGTTGATAGCAGATCAAAGATAGTCCGATTTCAATTTCTAGGGGAGCTTGTTTTGGAGTGGAAGGGTAATACGGCGTCGCCAAGAGGTAGATTTATTTCCTATCTCAAGGCAAGGAAGATGATCAGAAAGGGCTGTATTTATCACTTAGTTCGGGTTCAGGATATGGAAGTAGAGTCACCAACCATTCAGTCCATCCCTGTGGTTAATGAGTTTCCTGGTGTTTTTCCCGATGAGCTTCCGGGTCTTCCGCCAAAGCGATAAATTGAGTTTGCTATTGACCTACTACCAGATACTCATCCAATATCTATTCCTCCCTATAGAATGGCCCCCACAAAGCTGAAAGAGTTAAAGGAACAACTAAAGGACTTGCTTGGAAAAGGCTTTATCAAACCTAGTACATCACCGTGGGGAGCGCCTGTGTTATTTATGAGGAAGAAGGATGGTTCCTTACGGATGTGTATTAATTATAGACAGTTGAATAAGGTGACGATCAAGAATAAGTACCCGCTCTCGAGGATTGATGATTTATTTGATCAGTTGCAAGGTGCCTAGTGTTTTTCAAAGATAGACTTGAGGTTCGGGTACCATCAGGTAAGGGTTAAGGAGAAAGATATTCTGAAGACAGCATTCAGGACAAGATACGGGCACTTTGAGTTTCGTGTTATGTCGTTTGGTTTGACCAATGCCCCAGCAGTATTCATGGATTTGATGAATCGTGTGTTCAGACCTTTTTTAGATCTGTTCGTAATTGTATTTATCGATGATATATTGGTGTATTCTCGTTCAGAGGATGAGCATGCAGATCATTTGCGTACGGTGCTCAGAGTTCTACAAAGAGGGAAGTTGTATGCAAAATTCTCTAAAGGTGAATTTTGGTTGAACTCTGTATCTTTCCTTGGGCATATCATTTCGGGTGAAGACATCCGGGTGGATACACAAAAGATTGAGGCAGTAAAGACTTGTCCTAGACCCACAACACCGACAGAGATTCGTAGCTTTCTCAGTTTGGCAAGCTATTATAGGAGATTTGTAGAGGGATTTTCTTCCCTTTCAGCACCTTTAACAAAGTTGACTCAGAAGGTAGCAAAGTTTCAATCCCACTGATGCTTACAAACGGAGTTTCCAGGAATTAAAGGACAGATTAACTTCAGCACCGGTTCTAACGCTACCAGAAGGGACTGATGGTTACGTTATCTATAGTGACGCTTCAAGCATTGGATTGGGTTGTGTGCTGATGCGGCATGGTAAGGTTGTAGCTTATGCTTCTAAACAACTAAAAAAGCACGAGAAGAACTACCCGACCCACGATTTAGAGTTAGCCACGGTGATTTATGCACTAAAGATGTGGAGGCACTACTTGTATGGCATTCATGTTGATATCTATACGGATCATAAGAGCCTCCAGTATATCTTCAAGCAAAATGAATTGAATTTACTCCAAAGGAGATGGTTGGAGCTACTTAAAGACTATGACGTTGATATTTTATACCATCCTGGGAAAGCGAACGTAGTAGCCGACGCCCTCAGCCGTAGATCTATGGGTAGCCTACCATATTTACAGCCAGAAAAGAGGGGAATGGCCCATGAGGTTCATCAGCTAGCTAGTCTTGGAGTTCGGTTACTGGACTCAGGTGATATTGGAATTACTATTCAGGATACGGCAACATCCTCGTTAGTAACTGAAGTGAAGGAACGCCAGTACGAGGATCCTGTGTTTGTTCATTATAGGGATACCACCCCTCAGAAGGAGAAGACACCATTTGAGATTTCGGAAGATGGGGACCTCAGATGTCAAGGACGATTATGTGTCCCTAATGTTGTAGGGCTACGTCAGCAAGTTATGGGAGAAACTCACTATTCTCGTTATTCTATCCGTCCAGGAGCAACAAAGATGTATCATGATATCAAAGAGGTATATTGGTGGGACGGAATGAAAAAGGATATAGCGGAGCTTGTTGCTTAGTGCCCTAACTGTCAGCATGTTAAGATTGAGCATCAAAAGCCCGGTGGATTATTGCAGGCTATGGAGATCCCGACTTGGGAATAGGAAGTAATCAATGTGGATTTCATCGTAGGCCTACCTCGTACCCAGCGTGAGTTCAATTCGATATGGGTGATTGTTGATAGGCTTACAAAGTCAGCCCATTTTTTGCCCGTTAGGACTACATATTCCGCAAAAAATTATGCAAGGCTTTATTAAGGAGATAGTATGACTGCATGGCGTCCCTGTATCTATTATCTCGGATAGAGGAGCTTAATTTATAGCTAACTTCTGGAGGTCCTTCCAAAAAGGATTGGGGACTCAGGTAAGTCTTAGTACATCATTCCATCCCCAAACAGATGGACAGACTGAGCGTACTATTCAGACACTTGAGGATATGTTACGATCTTGTGTGATAGATTTCAAGGGTAGCTGGGATGAACACTGCTGCTTATTGAGTTCGCGTATAATAATAGCTACCATTCCAGTATTTAGATGGCTCCATACAAAGCTCTTTACAGACGGAAGCGTAGGTCGCCTATAGGGTGGTTCGATGTTGGGGAAACTACGTTAGCAGGACCAGAATTGGTACAATAGGCAATCGAGAAAATTAAGCTTATACAGGATATGCTATTGGCAGCTCAAAGCCGTCAGAAGTCTTATGCGGATAATCGACGGCAAGACTTGGAATTTCAAGTTGATGATTGGGTATTCCTAAAGATATCACCAATGAAAGGCGTTATGAGGTTCGGAAAAAAGGGGAAAACTTAGACCTCGATACATTGAACCATATAGGATCATACGCAAGGTAGGCCAGGTAGCATATGAGTTAGACTTGCCTTCAGACTTGGAGTCTGTACATCCAGTCTTTCATGTGTCAATGCTCCGTAAATGTATCGGAGATCCTTCCAGAATTGTGTCATTTGATGACGTTCAGGTCACAGAGCAGCTATCATATGAAGAAACTCCCAGTGCTATATTAGACAGACATGTTCGAAGATTGAGAACTAAAGATGTAGCTTCGGTGAAGTACTTTGGAGAAATAACAATGTGGAAGAAATGACTTGGGAGGCCGAGGAAGACATGAAGAATAGATATCCCTACTTATTTCCTCCTCCAGAGAAGGGTCCGACTGAGACGTCATAACCTTAAGGTACGTGTATGGATTCTTGTGTTAGTTATTGTCATTGGTCGTGTGAGGCCATTGTCGTTATTGATGATTGTGGTCCTATCTGACGTTCGATTATTGAGTTTCTACAAGCAGAGTTGGTAGTAGTGTTGTTACAAAGGCGACTCTGCCAAATTTATATTGATCCCGGGGAGTTAAACATTCGAGGATGAATGTTTCTAAGGGGGGAAGCATGTTACATCTCGCATTTTCGTACGTTAAAGCTTCATCTTCAGTTAATCGACGTAGATGCAGGGATGCGATTATCTTAAGGTTAGCGTATTTATGCTATTTATAACAATCAATAAGTAAGTGCCATGAAAGATAAAGGGTAAACGAATAAAAGAAAATGAGTTTCGTTGAAGGTTATCGATTTGGGATAAAATACGATCCGAGCCATAATACCCGGTATTTATGCACTAGTGCTATACAAGGTACCCTATGACCACGATAGTAGGGTACGTAAAGTGTAATAAGAGTGAATAGTATTTTAAGTAAGTTGAGATAATTCTTAATTATATGGGTAATTGGTTGATTATTGGTTAATGGGGGAATTAACAAGTTAATTAAAATTAGTGGATAATTAATTAATAAAATAAGCTTAGGATAAGACTTAACCTCCCCTAACGTGGTAAGCCCTCCTAAATTCTCTAATGACTATTCATGAAAATGGAAAGATGTCATACCTTAAAGACACTACGCTTGCTATGTGGGGCCACCTAGACTTAAGATTAAAATCTCAAAAAAATCAAAATCATTCCCCATAATATCTTATGAAAGCCTTCCAGCAAACTTTTCCATAACATTAGTAACGTTTCTATTCTAAAAGAGCTTCATCAAGCTTTTCATTTCATAAGTTACTTAAGGAAAATGGTTCAACCAAGATGGTCTCTGCATAAGCAATGTCATTGCTTCAGGCTTTTCTTATAACTTGTTTTGTGTTTTGTCGTAATTAACGCATGTTAGAGGATTGTCAAGAGAATCGATGTTAAGGCCATCCTTTCTTTCTTTTTGGCATGATCGATACGACACAAGCGAAACAAGCAAATGCACAACTTCCATAAATTACTCTATTCGTAATGCTAGATATGTGTATATTCTTATTCTCCCATAAGTATTATTATTCTATTGTCTGTTCATGGGTCTCAGAAAATACGTAAGTTGATAAAGTCTATTTCATGATATTAACTAGTGGCAAAAATGGTCTTATGACACTCCGAAAGATTTTATTGACATATTTATCATGCATTGCATTCATTTACACTGATCCATGACCAGATGACGTTATATATATACACACACACACACACACACACACATATATATATATATATATATGTAAATATATGTAAATATATGCATATGGGATATGGAAAAAGGTTACGGCGTTATATACGCACCACCACCTGATCAGTTGGTATACATTGATGATGTTGCCCACAGTGGCCAAGACGATATAATGGGATGCCCTCATAGGCTTGATGATGTAATGTACACCTATACCTATGCATGACATGACATTTATATGCACGTGCATGGCACTATAAATGTTGCAGAATTTACAAAGCTATTCAGACTTAAGGTGGCTGTCTTTATTCCATGTTTCATCTATGTCTTTTATGTACTGATTTTTATGTCTTACATACTCAGTACATTATTCGTATTGGCGCCCTACTTCCCGGGGCCTACATTTCATGCTTGCAGGTGCAGGTAGGCAAGCCGACGGTCCCCCTTCTTAGGATGCTTGATCAACGAGAGTTGGTATGCTCCACTTAATCTGGAACTACTTTTGATTTTGGTACGATATATTTGTATATATATATATATGGGTATGACGTGGCTCAGTCCCGTATTTGTACAGTTGTATTTCTATTAGAGGTCTGTAGACAGTTATGTATAGTTGAATAGTATGTGGCCTTGTCGGCTTTCAGTTTTAGGTATTTAGTTGTCTAAAGCAGCCTTTCCGGCTCGCCCACCGTATTCCGCATGTATATGTACATATGGCTTTTGGATAGATTTCCCTCACGTATGTTGTTCACGTTTATATCTTATATGCATGCTTAAGGATGTTCGACATGTAGGATTCGGGCACCTGTCGCGGCCCATCGGTTTGGGTCGTGACAAATAATCTCATCCCATTTAAGGGAAAATATCACAACACATCAGTCTCATCCCATATAAGGGGAAGCAACCTCATCACATCAACACATGGATTTACCCCTCAATTACTCCTACATCGGTTGTAGTTTCGGGCTTAGGTTATTTTGACCTATCCTTCCTCGGTGACTAAAGGATACTGCCAAAGTTTTTTTTTTTAATTTAAAGGATTTACAACTCATTTCATAACTTTTCACACATCTATCCATTTCATTGGCACTAGTGGCCACAATTTTAATATCATCCTTGGCACATCGGCCATTTTCATATTTCATATTCACCTCTATAATATTCAAGCGTTACCATGGATTATCATTAATAAGAGAATTTCAAATCAAGGCTTTAGGTACACATATGAGCAAACAAGAGTCTTAAGCACTTTGAGTTTCTCTTCCACAATTAGGCATACTAACTTGCAATTGAAACAAGATGTTTAAATCACCACACTTTTGGTGCATTGTTCATACTACATTACATTCTCGGAGGAAATCATGATGTGATATGAACATTTGGAACACATCTGGATACATTCATCTTTTAACACAACACTTATTTTAGAATAATCAAATCCATTAGGAAGGGTTCGGAACATGAGAAATAAGGAATTGAGCCAATCATAATTGCATCTTACGAGGACATCATGAAAATCGATTCTACAAGAAGAGTTTAGCCAACATACCTCGTTTGAGCCTCCTTGAATTACTACAATGTTCCAGAAATGTTAGCAACTTCGATCTATTTGGAAATATAACAAATTTGAACAAAAATTAGGAAGAAACTCATGGGTTCGGCTCATGTGAGCATTTTAACAAACACTAGGTGGACATTATGATCTCAAGGTCCTCCTATGGTAGATTCCTTTATTCCACAACCCAAAGTCTACCCATTTGAGCTCAACAACCTTCCCACAAAGCTTGATAGTACATGCATGGATAAATAACACTCTCACACCCAACAATCACACTCCCCATTATCCATCTTCTATCCCAAACTCGAAATTGTAACTAGGGTATGGAACCTTACCTCTTAGATGAAGACGTTGTGAGTTTTCCATGTGAATTCTCCAACTTTTGTGCAAGGATTGATGAGCAATTAGCTTAGGGACTTCTCCTCTCACTCTATGGCACTTCCTCTCTTTAGAAATATCAGATTTTTACTTTACAAATGGTCCTTAACGTCTATATATAGAAATAGGATCGGGTTATAAAAATTATAAAATGGACCCTCTGAACACAGCTCTGCGGTCGCAAAATGGACAGCAAAATAGATGTGCGGTCCGCAAAATTGGCCGCAGAAGCGATGTCAAGAACTGGGCTACTCGGGTTAGGTCTGCGGTAGGACTGCGATCTGCAGACCAGTTCTGCGCTCAATTCCCCTCCGAAAATCTTTGTGCTGGATCTGTGATGGATTATGCGGCCCGTAAAAATACTATGCGGTCGCATATTGGACCGCAAAACGACCCTCCAAAATTGGCCATTTTCTGTTGCACTACGCGGCCGATTTACGGCCCGCAGAGTGATTCTGCAGCCGCATAGTGGACCGCAGAAATGCCAAGCTCTGCAAAAAATTTCTTCAACTCCCAACGTACGGTTTAACCCAAAAAGTTCATACCGCAGCTCGCAAGCTCGCCGCGAAGAATTTCTTTAATCATTAAACATGTAAGCTACCTTGGCATCACGAAACCCCGGGTTCTAAGTGAAATTTTTACGGGGCCTTACAATCACTTTAGGAACTTCTAGAGTTTACTAGGAGTCCTACTCATATTGTCTAGCATCCTCCCTCAAGCCTAGAGATGGGGATCTCCACAACTCCAAGCTTCAACCTAAAGAATCCAAACTACAACTTGGTAAGAGGCTTAGTAAATCCTCCCTCAAGCCTAGAGATGGGGATCTCCACAACTCCAAGCTTCAACCTAAAGAATCCAAACTACAACTTGGTAAGAGGCTTAGTAAAACTGTTAGCTAGTTGGTGCAATGATGGAACAAATTTGGTGAGCATTGCACCCTAACTACTTTCTCATGCACAAAATGATAGTCAGGCTCAACATATTTGGTGCAAGCATGGAAGGTTGGATTAGCTATGAGATAAAGAGCACTAATATTGCCTATGAATAGGACTGGCGGAGAGCGCTATAGAACAAAAATATCCCTCAAAATATGTGTAATCTAAGTGATTGCAGTTGCCAACGAAGCTAAGGACATGTACTGTGCTTCCACGCTCAATTTAGCAATTGTATGCTAATTTTTGGAGGACCAAGAGATGCAATTCGAACCAAGGAAAACACTTACACCTGTGGTTGATCGGAGAGTGAGGGGAAAACCTCCCCAATCTACAATTAGAGAATCCTACAAGGTATAGAGAGGACTTGGAAGTGATTCGAGGCCTAAGTAAGATGCTTCCTACAATACAACATAGGATTCTCTTAACTCCAATCCAATGGTGGTTCGTAGGATGCTACATAAACTGGCATGAGCTATTTCTGGACGTGTAAGCGTTGAGTATTGAAGGAGAAAAACATTGTTAGGGAACATAAAAGCCTTGAAGCCTGATAGTTGCTCCATGAACACAGTTTCCTTCAAGTCTACATGAAGAAACCCGTTCTTAACATCAAGTTATTTAATTTGCCAATTGAGAGTAGTTGTAACAGTGAGCACGATGCATATAGTTGTCTTCTTTACAACAGGACCGAATGTATCATCAAAATCAACTCCTTCAATTTGATTGAAACCTTTCGCTACTAGTCTCACTTTGAATCGTTCGACAGTGCCATTTGCTTTCAACTTAGTCTTGAAAACCCAACGTGTAGGTCATGCATAACGTCTGGCAATAAACTACCGAATCATGTGAATAACATACGTGAGAAAATATTCCCAAAAGACATATATACATATTATACAGAATATGGTAGGATGAGCCGACAAGGCCACATACTATCCAACGATACATGACTGTCTACAAACCTCTAATAAAGTGTACAACTATATAAATGACGGGACTAGGTCCCGTCATACCCATATATGTATACAAAAATATTTTACCAAAACCCAAAAGCAGCTCCTGATCAAATGGAGCATACCAACTCTCGTTAAGCAAGGATCCTAAGAAGGGGGACCGTCAACCTGTCTACCTGCACATGGGGGCATGAAACGCAGGCCCCAGGCAATAGGGGCGTGAGTACGAATAATATACCGAGTATGTAAGACATAAAAATCAGTATATAAAAGACATAAAAGAAACATGGAGTAAATGACTCAACCTGTAAGTCTGAATAGCTCTGTGAACCACGAAATATTTATAATGTCATGAATATGCGTATAAATGTCATATCATGCATAGGAATATGCGTACATAACATCGTCAAGCCTCTGAAGGCATCCCATCATGTCATCTCAGCCTCTGTGGGTAAAATCATAAACGTATACCAGCTGATCAGGTGGTGGTGCATATATAACGCCGTAACCTTTCCCCATACCCATATACATATAATATACGCGTATATAATGCCATCTGTTCATGGGTCAATGTATATGTATAAATGAATGTAATGCATAAGAAGTAAGTCAATAAGACCTCTCGGGATGTCATAAGATCCAAATGCCTTTGGTTAATATCACGAAATAAACTTTATCAACTTACGTATTTCCTGATACCTATGAACAGACGATATAATAATAGGATACATGGGGAATCAAGAACATAGGCAACCATAGTACTTATAAGAATAGAGTCATCTATGAACGTTGCGTTTGCTCGTTTCGTTTGTATCATATGGATCATGCCAAAAGGAAAGAAGGGATAGCCTTAACATACCTTATAGAAATCTATCCAACAACAATGCTAAACTCACACTACTAGAAATTCGGGTTTTAGCGACCACGAAAAGCGACCAAAGTTGGTCGCTTATTGGCCAAAAAGTGACCAAACAGGCCTGGTCGATATTAAGCCGGTCCCTTTACCTTGGGGACCAAAGTTGGTCGCTAATGGTCTCTCAGGTAAAAGGACCAAATTTTTCGGGTAAAGAAAATAGCGACCAACTTTGGTCGGTACAATATTTTAATATTATTATTTTAGAGACCAAATTTGGTCTCTTACAGTAAATTACGTTATTTATTTATTTATTATTAATCATAAAATAGCGACCAACTTTGGTCTGTAAAAAAAATATTATATTTTAAAATCTGGAAAATAGCGACCAAAGTTGGTCGCTTTACTATAAATATTTTTAATTTTTTTTAAAAAATAATCGACCAAAGTTGGTCGCTAACTTCAAGAATTAATTTTTTTTAGTAATAAGTGACCAACTTTGGTCGCTATATTTCCAAAAATTATTATTTTTTTAATGGTATAGCGACCAAAGTTGGTCGCTTTTTGTGAATCTGGGTTATATAGCGACCAACCTTGGTCGCTATTTTTCAGAAAATTGTTTTTTTAATAAAAAAGCGACCAAATTGCAACCAACTCTAGTCGCTTTTCTTGGTATATTGCTGGCAGGAACTGCCTGTTTTGGCAGCTACACCACCTGCCAGCTTACCAAAATTCCTAAATAGGCATTTTATGCCAACAACAACAACAACAAGCAACAACAACAACTAAAAAGCAACAACAACAACAATAAACAACAATAACTACAACTAAAACACAATAATAACATTATAACCAACAAAGTATAAAGTTCAATAGAACTTTATACTTTAAGCTAACCAAACTAATAAGTTAACTGTTATTACAAAACTATTCGAAAACAACTTGTATTTGTCTAGTAGAAAGTGTATAAAATTCAAAGATTGTTCTGTACATCATTATCATCACCGTCTGATGAACTTTCTTCACCATGCCGGTATCCAGAATGGGCTATTTGTCGAGGATGGGATGAACGATCACGGGGAGGACGGGAGGAACGAGCATGGGGAAGGCGAGCCTCTGGCGATGACTCACGAGACCGAGGAATCGGAAAACTGCCAGAAGCTAGGAGAGATTTGATCTGCTCTTGCATGCCCTTGCACTGAGCTTCCATGCCAGAGTACTGCATATCTCTAAGCCTTTCTCTCTCCTTGGCAGCTTCTAGCTCGGATGTGAGCTTTGCCACAGTCTCCCGCATAGAGGAGAGGCTCTCCCCATCAAGTTGCTCGGCTTGGGAGGAAGTCCCTATTCCTTGCATTCCACACTTATAGCAATGGAATTTCTTATTAGGAAGCCGTATACCTCCCCCCATTTTGGACCGCCAGCAGCCTGCGTCCACATTCTCTCAGCTTCCTCGTCCGATAGTTGGATTGGCGCGCCCGACTCATTAGGTGGCTGACTGCGTATGAATTGCTCCACTTCAGCTGTGAAGCGACCCTATAAGAAAAATTATATTGAATTAGTATTTCAAAATTTATATAAAAGTAAATCAAAATTCTTAATGACAAGTGAAAACTTACATGTACACTCGAGACTCGGCCCTCGACCCACCTTTCTTGGTCCGTCTCTTTCTTCTTCTTTACAATATGAGTCTCCTTGAAGAGCTCATCTTGGTTCATCGGACGCCCCAACTTTTTTTCCCTGAAAACTCATAAATTTTAGTTAATAAACAGAATAGATATACTTTGAAAATTAAAATAAATTAAGCAATTACGTACCATTCTTCATTTTATCGTCCCTAGGCAGATCGCACCTCCAGTGTGCAAGGATCCTCCCTTCTCAGATGCCCGGGCTTTCTCTCCTTTTTCTCTCTTCTGTAAGAACTCAGCGGTAAGCCATTGCCTTTGCAAATCATCCCATAAATCCTGAAGCATCCAGCCAGGCTTCTGGTTCAACTGCCTAGCTTTGGAGAAACAATGGGACAACCGCTTTCGAGCTTTGAGATGGAAGTTTACAGCCACTTCCTTCTATAGCGGTGTTCCCATACACACTTGCTCTGTATTTCAAAAGTCAAGTATTATATGGAAATATCATATTTAGATGGAAATATCATAAAAGCTATATTCGATATATTATACTTAGCTTTTATTAGCTAATAACTATTCAAAAGTTAAGTGCATTAACTGCTTATAATATAGTATATTAGTGCATTAGCTAATATATATATATATATATATATATATTAAAAGCTAAGTATTAATGCGCTTAACTTTTGATTAATTATGTATTAACGCACTAAGCTTTTATCGTATATATATAAAAGCTATATTCGTTATATTAAGCTAAATTCGATTTAATATTAGCTAAATTCGACATAATTCGATATATATAAGCTAAGTTATATTCTATAATACATATTTAGATGGAAATATCATAAATATAAATAATTATACTGCTTAAAGAACATTATACCNATTCGGACGTGTTTTGGTTAGGTTTTTTATCGAAAGCGTGTTTTGATGGAATTTGAAGTTCTTAGGCTCAAATCATTGATTTATTCGAGTTTCCGGCGTTGTTTTAGGTGGTTTAAGGATTGGTACAAGTTTGGATGAGGTATTAGGTGTTATTGGTGCTTTGGTTGAGGTCCCGGGGCCTCGGGATGAATTCGGATGGTTGTCGGAAGGTTTTTGAAGTTGAAGAATTGCTGAATACTGCTGGTACCTGTCATAACCGCACCTGCGGTTTGGGTTCCGCAGGTGCGGAGCCGCAGAAGCGTCCTGTCCATCGCAGGAGCGGTATAATGTTTTTCATGGATATGTCTATAACAAATTGTAATAATCTTTCCAGCAATTCATTTGAGGTTTAAACAATAACTGTACATACTGCACTTTTGAAGTAATATCAGTAGTTTCAAGTTGTTTTCTAATTAGTCCTTTGGTTTGCTGCTTTAATTTTGAGATGCTATGTAATGCTATTAGTCCGAATTTAGTGTTCAAACTTTTTATTTAGACAAAGAATCTTCTGTAAAACGAATAAGCTTGATCATGTGTTACAAACTAATTCTACTACTGAAAGAGATGAGCAGATACTTAGCTCTACCATGTTTTAGGTCTCTTCCCCTTTCTTCTTTTACACATTTCATCATATGAGAATTTTCTCCTTTTGCCACTCACATCTAAATTACAGGGTGTGTGCATTCGGTNATATATATATACACACATACATACTATGCAATAAGTATTAGTGCATTAACTAATAAAAGCTAAGTATTAATGCGCTTAACTTTTGATTAATTACGTATTAACGCACTAAGCTTTTATCGAATATATATAAAAGCTATATTCGTTATATATAAGCTAAATTCGATATAATATTAGCTAAATTCGATATATATAAGCTAAGTTATATTCTATAATACATATTTAGATGGAAATATCATAAATATAAATTATACTGCTTAAAAGAACATTTATACCTTAAATTGATTGAAGATTGCCTCCTTCACCGAGAATGGGAATTCACTCCAAGTCGCATAAGGACCATCATAAAGCTTTCTGGTGGCTTTCTGTGACGACCTGGCCGGTCGTCTAAAGAATTTACGCCCCGATCCCCTATTAACTGCTTCCCCTAAGTTCATTTCTGCTATTTTGGTTTTCCGGAACGTTCGGTGTTGGGTTTCGGAGAGTTTTGGGATAATGAGAGCTTGAGTGTTGAAAAGTGATCCGTAGTCGGAACAGTGTGAAGACGACCTCGAAATGGAAATCCGATGGTTCCATTAGCTCCGTTAGGCAATTTCGGGGTTGGGAGCGTGTTCGGAATGTATTTTGGAAGTCGATAGCTCATTTAGGCTTGAAATGCCGAAGTTTGAAATTTTGAAGTTTCCGGTCCGATAGTGAATTTTTGATCCGAGGGTCGGATTGGAATTCCGGAAGTTGCAGTAGCTCCGTCATGTCATTTGGGATGTGTGTGCAAAATTTCAGGTCATTCGGACGTGTTTTGGTTAGGTTTTTTATCGAAAGCGTGTTTTGATGGAATTTGAAGTTCTTAGGCTCAAATCATTGATTTATTCGAGTTTCCGGCGTTGTTTTAGGTGGTTTAAGGATTGGTACAAGTTTGGATGAGGTATTAGGTGTTATTGGTGCTTTTGGTTGAGGTCCCGGGGGCCTCGGGATGAATTCGGATGGTTGTCGGAAGGTTTTTGAAGTTGAAGAATTGCTGAATACTGCTGGTACCTGTCATAACCGCACCTGCGGTTTGGGTTCCGCAGGTGCGGAGCCGCAGAAGCGTCCTGTCCATCGCAGGAGCGAAATTCGAGTGTTTCTTCAATTTCCGCATGTGCGGAAGTTTAACCGCAGAAGCGGTTACGCACCTGCGAGATAATAGTCGCAGATGCGGCCCTTGGGTTTTTGGATGAAACCGCAGAAGCGGTAAGAAATCCGCATAAGCGGTTGTTAAACCGCAGAAGCGGACATCACATTTTTAGTGAAAGTCGCAGAAGCAGCTCGTTTCCGCAAAAGCAGGACCACAGAAGCGGTCCCTTGTCCGCAGAAGCGGAAATGCCTGTGCAGATATAGAAATTCCGAGGGTTAGATTTCATAAGTTAGAAAAATCAAATTGAGCTCGGGGAAGGGCGATTTTTAGAGGGTTTTTAAGAGAAGACTATTGGGTAACGTTTCTTTAATCCCTTCTAGTTATATTTCATCATTTTGTAGTTAAAATGCATCATTAAAATTCCAATTTGGGATCAAAAATTGGAAAATTGTGTGAAACTCATAGGCTAAACTATTGGGTTTTTGAGTGGGTGTTTGACCTCCGATTTGGGAGATTTTTATATGGTTAGACTCGTGAGAGTACGAGGTGTCACGACCCGGATTTCCCACCCTCGGGAGTCGTGATGACGCCTACTAATAGGAGCTAGGCAAGCCAATTAATTTAACATTTCTCTCAACATCATTAACAGTATAAAGAAGAACGAGGCAATTAATATAAAAACGAAAGTCTCGAAACATAAATAACTGAAACCAAGTGCGGAAATTCAAATACACTTCTACCCAGATCTGGTGTCACTAACTCACGAACTTCTACTGAATGCTAAATACAGAGTTTGAATAAGAATACAGTACTGTCTGATCCGATACAAGGGAAATCAAACGTAAGACAGAGATAAGAGAGACTCCGGGCCATGCAAACGCCAGCAAGGCTACCTCGGAAATCTCCGGACTGAAGTAAGCTCCCAACGCTCCTACTACTGTCCAAAAGCTCCTGCTCTGGTACTATGATCTGTGCAAAAAGCACAGAAGTGTAGCATCGGCACAACCGACCCCATGTGCTGGTAAGTGCCTGGCCTAACCCCGGCGAGGTAGTGACGAGGCTAGACAAGACCTACCAAAAACAACCTGTGCAGATATATATATACAAAGGCAACAGAAATAAAAACAGAGAATATCAACTAAAAAGGGGAAGGGGGAATGCTCGGGAAAAAACTACAGCGAATAAAGATCAGCGGATATAACGACGAAACTATCTCAATACCATAGCTCACATATAGGTGGTCGGCGCGCCACACGATCCCATTTCTTAATTCATAAGTGGACGGCGTGCCACACGATCCCATTTCTTAATTCATAAGTGGACGGCGTGCCACACGATCCCATTTCATAATATATAAGTGGTTGGTGTGCCACACGATCCCATTTCATAATATATAAGTGGTAGGCGTGCCACACGATCCCATTTCACAATATATACATATAAGTAGACGGCGTGCCACACGATCCCCTATTATAGAATATAAGTGGACGGCGTGCCACACGATCCCATATCATAGTATATAAGTGGTCGGCGTGCCACACGATCCCATATTATAGTTCAAAATATATGACTTTGTAAAGAAGGCCCCATTAGGGGAATTCGACAACATAACACTTTAACCCGGCAAGGGCACAGCTAACAGCCCAAATATCCCGGCAAGGGAGAGTACATAATAATAGTCTACACGTCCCGGCAAGGGAATAATCACCACACATCCTCTTTTAAATCACTTCTTTCTCGACTATCACATTCTTGTTCGAGCCAACGCTCCAAAATATACAAATCACAATTCTTCCTCAACCGTTCACATTATATGAAATTTATCAATTAAACAAGGAAATTGTGTCACGTCATTCGAATTAAAAGCAGTTAAGACTCACGGTCATGCTAGACTCCGGTGCATAGATAACCGTCACCATGCCTATACACCGTACTCCACATTTAGCAAGTAGCAAATAACATCCTAATCCTATTCCCTCAAGCCAAAGTTAGAACAAACACTTACCTCAAATGCTCCAAACTCAACTTAATCCTCTAGTATAGCTTTACCCTTCGAATTCATTACCAAACCGCTCGAATCTAGTCACAAATTACTTGAGTGTATCAACAAAGGCTAATCTAATAAATTTGAATGCATGAAAAGTGAATTTCCCAAAGTTTGTTCAAAAATCCCCAAAATGCCCCCGGTCCCACGTGGTCAAAACCCGAGATTCGAACCAAAACCCGACTACCCATTCCCCCATGAACTCAGATATATAAGTTATTTTGGAATCGGACCTCAAATTGAGGTCCAAAACCCCCAAATTTTGAAACCCTAGTTCTACCCTAAATTCCCAAATTCCCCCATTAAAATCTTTGTTTTGAAGTTGAAATTATGTTTAAAGATGTTAAGAAGCAAAGAAAATAAGTTAGAAATCACTTACCAATCGTTTTGAAGGAGAAGAATCGTTTGGAAAATCGCCTCTTATGTTTTGGGTTTTGAAAAAGTGCAAAATGACTGAAAATCTCAGATTTATATACGTTGCTAAAGGACTGGCGCGGACTGCGCAAAAATGCCCCGCGGCCGCGCCGAGGAAGGGAGGGAAAACAACTCTCTGAACTGACCCAGTGCGGACCGCACGATTTTGGTGCGCGGCCGCGCTGGTGTCTTGCACCTGGGGCCTTCTCTGAATCTCCCAGCGCGGACCGCACGAACTTGGTGCGCGGCCGCGCTGGTCAAACCAAGGCTGAGGACCCCTCTGAATCTGGCCAGGCGGACCGCGCGGACTGCACCGCGGCCGCGTGGCTTCCAGCGCGGACCGCGCGGGAATGACCACGGCCGCGCTGGGGCCTGCAATGCTGCAACATCTGTTACTTTAAGCCTAAGGCCTCCCGGGACCTACTCAAAACTCACCCGAGCCCTCGAAGCTCCAAACCAAGCATACACACTAACTCAATAACATCCTACGAACTCATCCGTGCGATCCAATCGCCAAAACAACATCGAAATCATCAAATTAGGCCTCAAGACCCATGATTTCCTTCCAATTTTCATAAGACATCAAGTTTAGAGTTTTTTTGTCCAAAACACGTCAAACGACGTCCAAATCTAACCAAACTTTACAGCAATTGCTTAAATCACATTTAAGACTTGTGCCGGGCGTCGGAACCAGAATACGAGCCCAGCGGCACAGTCTTCTAAACAAATAACACTTTCAAATTCTTTAATTATTTTCAGAAAACAATTTCACACAATAATTCATTTCTCGGACTTGGGACCTCGGAATTTGATTCCGGGCACACACCCAAGTCCCAAAGTTTCCTACGGACCCTCCGGGACTGTCGAACCACGAGTCCGGGTCCGTTTGTCCAAAACGTTGACCAAAGTCAAACTCGATCAATTTAAAACATCAAATTTATTATTTTTCTCACAAATTCACATTTAAACTTTCCGGTTACGCGCCCGGACTGCGCACACAAGTCGAGGCAACCCCTAAGTGAGGTTTCCAGGGCCTCAGAAGTACAGAGGGAGCAGGAATGCAGGTGATGACCCTTTGGGTCGTCACATTCTCCACCTCTAAAACAACCGTTCGTCCTTGAACGGACAAGAGAAAGAAGTACCTGAGTCAGGAAAAAGATGGGGATAACGGCTCCGCATATCAGACTTGGACTCCCAGGTCGATGCCTCAGGAGGCTGACCTCTCCATTGAACACGAGCAGAAGGAAAACTCTTAGACCTCAACTGACGAACCTGCCGGTCTAGAATAGCTACCGGCTCCTCCTCATATGATAAGTCTTTGTCCAACTGGACAATACTGAAGTCTAACACATAGGTAGGATCGCCGTGATACCTACGAAGGATAGATACATGGAAAACTGGGTGCACGGCTGATAAGCTAGGTGGCAATGCAAGTCTATAAGCCACCTCACCCACTCGATCAAGAATCTCAAACGGGCCGATGTACCTAGGGCTAAGCTTGCCCTTCTTCCCAAATCTCATCACGCCCTTCATAGGCGACACTCGGAGCAATACCCGCTCACCAACCATGAAAGCTACATCTCGAACCTTACGGTCTGCATAACTCTTCTGCCTAGACTGAGCTGAACGAAGCCTCTCCTGAATGATCTTGACCTTATCTAAGGCCTCCTGAACTAAATCTGTATCCAATAACCGAGCCTCTCCCGGCTCAAACCATCCGACTGAGGACCGACACCGCCTACCATACAACGCCTCATACGGAGCCATCCGAATGCTGGACTGGTAGCTGTTGTTATAGGCAAACTCTGCTAAAGGCAAGAACTGGACCCACGAGCCTCCAAAATCAATAACGCAGGCTCGGAGCTTATCCTCAAGAATCTGAATAGTCCTCTCGGACTGACCGTCTGTCTGGGGATGAAATGCTATACTAAACTAAACCTGGGTGCCCAACTCCTGCTGAACCGCCCTCCAGAAATGCGAGTTAAATTACGGACCCCGGTCCGAAATAATGGATACCGGCACCCCATGAAGGCGAACAATCTCTCGGATGTAGATCTCAGCTAACCTCTCCGATGAATAAGTGGCTGCAACAGGAATAAAATGCGCTGACTTGGTCAGCCTACCAACGATGACCTAAATGGCATCAAACTTCTTCCGAGTCATCGGAAGTCTCAGTAACGAAATCCATGGTGATCCTCTCCCACTTCCACTCGGGAAGCTCAATCCTCTAAGACAAACCACCAGGCCTCTGATGCTCATACTTAACCTGCTGACAGTTCAAACATCGAGCCACATATGCAACAATATCTTTCTTCATCCTACGCCACCAATAAAGCTGCCGCAAGTCCTGATACATCTTTGCGGCGCCTGGATGAATAGAATACCGAGAACTATGGGCCTCCGCTAAGATCAACTCTCGAATCCCATCGACATTGGGCACACAAACTCGCCCCTGCAATCTCAAAACACCATCATCATCTAAGGTCACCTTTGTGGCACCTCCACGCTGTACCGTGTCTCTCAGGACACACAAATGGGGATCATCAAACTGCCGATCATGGATACGCTCCAATAGAGAAGAACGAGCGACCGTACAAGCTAACACTCTGCTAGTCTCAGAAATGTCCAACCTCACAAATCGATTGGCCAAGGCCTGAATATCCAAAGCAAGCGGTCTCTGGCTGACTGGAATATAAGCAAGACTACCCATGCTGGCGGTCTTCCTACTCAATGCATCGGCCACCACATTGGCCTTACCCGGGTGGAATAAGATAGAAACATCATAGTATTTCAACAACTCCAACCACCTTCTCTACCTCAAATTCAACTCCTTATGTTTGAACAAGTACTGAAGGCTCTTGTGATCCGTGTACACCTCACACGTCACACCATATAGATAATGCCTCCAAATCTTCAAGGCATGAACAATGGCTGCCAACTCTAGGTCATGAACTGGATAATTCTTCTCGTGGATCTTCAACTGCCTCGAAGCATATGCTATGACTCTGCCATTCTGCATCAATACTGCGCCAAGCCCAATACGGGAAGCATCACAATAAACGGTATAGGGCCGTGATCCCGTGGGCAAAACCAATACTGGTGCCGTAGTCAGAGCTGTCTTGAGCTTCTGGAAGCTCGCCTCGCACTCATTCTGACCACCTGAACTGGGCACCCTTCTGGGTCAATCTGGTCATCGGGGCTGCAATGGATGAAAACCCCTCCACGAACCGTGGGTAGTAACCTGCTAACCCCAAGAAACTCCGGATCTCCGTAGCTGGCGCTGGCCGAGGCCAGTTCTTGACTGCCTCAATCTTCCTCGGGTCCACCTGAATACCCTTCGCTGAAACAACGTGACCCAGGAATGCCACGGAACTCAACCAAAACTCGCACTTCGAGAACTTGGCATATAACTGACTATCTTTCAAAGTCCGAAGAACCACTCTGAGGTGCTGCTCATGCTCCTCCTGACTGCGAGAGTATATCAGAATATCGTCAATGAAAACAATCACGAACAAATCCAACTAAGGCCTGAACACTCGGTTCATCAACTCCATCAATGCTGCTGGGGCATTGGTCAACCCAAACGACATGACCAAAAACTCATAATGCCCATAGTACGAAATGCTGTCTTAGGGACATCAGACACCCTAATCCTCAGCTGATGATAATCGGATCTCAAATCTATCTTCGAGAACACCCTCGCACCCTGAAGCTGGTCGAATAAATCGTCAATCCTCGGCAGTGGATACTTGTTCTTTATCGTCACTTTGTTCAATTGTCGGTAATCAATGCATATCCTCATCGACCCATCCTTTTTCTTCACAAATAGCACCGGCACACCCCAAGGTGAAACACTGGGTCTGATGAAACCCTTCTCCAGCAAATCCTGCAACTGATCCTTTAACTCTTTCAACTCCGGCGGGGCCATGCGATACGGCGAAATAGAAATGGGCTGCGTGCCTGGGGCCAGATCAATACAGAAATCAATATCCCCGTCGGGCGGCATACTCGGCAGGTCTGAAGGGAAAACCTCGGGGAACTCCCGAACAATAGGGACAAAATCAATAGAAGGAACCTCTGAGCTGGAATCGCGAACATACGCCAGATAAGCTAGACACCCCTTCTCGACCATGCGTCGAGCCTTCACATATGAGATAACACTGCGGGTGGCATGACCTGGGGTCCCTCTCCACTCCAATCGGGGTAAATCTAGCAAGGCCAAGGTCACGGTGTTGGCGTGACAATCCAAGATAGCATGATACGGGGACAACCAATCCATCCCTAATATGACGTCGAAATCCACCATGTCTAAGAGCAATAAATCAACACGGGTCTCAAGACCCTCAAATACTACCACACAGGAACGATGAACTCGGTCGACCACTATAGAATCCCCCACCGGTGCAGATACATAAACAGGAATACCCAAGGCATCACTAGGCATAACCAAGTACGGTGCAAAATAGGATGACACATACGAATACGTAGACCCAGGGTCAAATAGCACTGAAGCATCCCTATCACAGACCAGAATAGTACCTGCAATAACTGCATCTGAAGACTCAGCCTCTGGCCTGGCTGGAAGACACCGGGGCTGGGCCCCACCTCCCTGAACCATGTCCCTGGGATGATCGGCTGCTGGCTGGCCTCTACCTCTGGCGGTCCGAGCTCCACCTTTATGATCTCTACCTCCACCTCTATGACCTCTACCCCCGCCTCTAGCTGGCTGGGCGGCATGTGGATCACCTGATGCCTATATCATAGGACGAGGACCCTGCTGCAAGGAACTGCTCGAAGCTCGAGGGAAAAATCTGACAATGTGACTCGGGTCACCACAAGCGTAACAAGCCCTCGGCTGCTGAGGCTGCTGACCCTGTCGACCGGAATGTCCACCCCGAAAACTCTAAAGTGGTGGGGCACTGATGGGTGCTGATAGTGAACTGTGAGGCTGCTGGTCAGAATAATGCGGCTGAGAACCACGACCACCTGAAGTACCATGAGAAACCTGAAGAGCTGGCTGAAAGGGCCTCGGAGGATGGCCTCTACCATAAGAATCTCTACCTCCAGACGAGGTACCATTGAACCTACCTGTATGACGGGGCCTCTTATCTGACCCATGACCACCTCCCTGTGCAAGAGCCATCTCAACTCTACGGGCCGCATTGGCCGCCTCCTGAAAAGAAATCTCACTCCCGGCCCCCATAGCCATCTGGAGACGGATCGGCTGAATCAAACCATCAATAAACCTCCGCACCCTCTCTCTCTCGGTGGGGAGTATAACAATAGCATGGCGAGCTAGATCAATGAACCGAGTCTCATACTGCGTGACTGTCATAGTGCCCTGGTGGAGGCGCTCGAACTGCCTGCGGAGAGCCTCTCACTGAGTAACTGGGAGAAACTTCTCCAAAAACAACTCTGCAAACTGATCCCATGTCAATGCTGGCGACCCTGCTGGTCTAGATAAACAATAGTCCCTCCACCAAGTCTTGGCGGATCCTGCAAGCCGAAAGGTGGCGAAGTCGACCCCATTGGTCTCCACAATACCCATAGTCCTAAGGATCTCATGGCAGCTGAATAAGAAATCCTGTGGAGCCTCTGATGAAGCACCGCTGAATGTGGTGGTGAAGAGCTTGGAGAACCTATCAAGCCTCCACAAAGCATCCGAAGACATAGCCGCCCCATCGCCGGTCGGAGTCACAATACCCGGCTGAGCTGCCACAGCTGGCTGAACCACTGGAACCTGAGCCTGGGGAGCTACCTGCTCCGGAGTACGTGTAGCAGGAGTCTGAACCCCTCCTCCAGCCTGAGAAGTGTCTGGTGCTACTGGAAGCAAACCCGCTCTAGTGACGCTCTCCACAAAGCCTACCAATCTGACCAGAGCGACCTGAAGAACTGGGGTGGCTATGAACCCCTCTGGGACTTGAGCTGGGCCCACCGGAGCTGCTGGGGCTGGAGCCTCCTCATCATAATCAACATGAGGCTCCACCTCTGGGACTGCTGTTCGGGGCTAAGCTCTGCCCCGGCCTCGGCCTCTGGCACGGCCTCGGCCTCACCCTCTGCCCCTCGTAGGAGCTGCTGCTAGGGGCTCGTGCTGCTGCGCGGTAGAAGAGGAAGCGCATGTTCTCGCCATCTACGAAAGAACAGAGTGGAAAGACAATCAGTATTTGGGGAAACAGATTCGCACGACAAGAAAGAACAGAAGTGAAGTTTTCCTAACTCTGTAGCCTCTGGGGGATAAATACAGACGTCTCCGTACCGATCCCTGAGACTCTACCGAGTTTGTCCGTGAGTTGTGAGACCTATGTAACCTAGTGCTCTGATACCAACTTGTCACGACCCGGATTTCC